>NC_143027.1:937500-1070000 GCF_057628025.1 Oncorhynchus mykiss
GGCAGTAGGGATGACCAGGGATGTTCTCTGTTTAGTGAGTCATCCAGATCAGAGGCAGTAGGGATGACCAGGGATGTTCTCTGTTTAGTGAGTCCTCCAGATCAGAGGCAGTATGGATGACCAAGGATGTTCTCTGTTTAGTGAGTCATCCAGATCAGAGGCAGTAGGGATGTTTAGTGAGTCCACCAGATCAGAATCTGTAGAGATTACCAGTGATGTTCACTGTTTAGTGAGTACTCTAGATCAGAGGCAGTAGGGATGACCAGGGATGTTCTCTGTTTAGTGAGTCCTCCAGATCAGAGACAGTAGGGATGACCAGGGATGTTCTCTGTTTAGTGAGTCCTCCAGATCAGAGGCAGTAGGGAGGACCAGTGATGTTCTCTGTTTAGTGAGTCCTCCAGAACAGAGGCAGTAGGGATGACCAGGGATGTTCTCTGTTTAGTGAGTCCTCCAGATCAGAGGCAGTAGGGATGACCAGGGATGTTCTCTGTTTAGTGAGTCCTCCAGATCAGAGGCAGTGGGGATGACCAGGGATGTTCTCTGTTTAGTGAGTCCTCCAGATCAGAGGCAGTGGGGATGACCAGGGATGTTCTCTGTTTAGTTAGTCATCCAGATCAGAGGCAGTAGTGATGACCAGGGATGTTCTCTATTTAGTGAGTCCTCCAGATCAGAGGCAGTAGTGATGACCAGGGATGTTCTCTGTTTAGTGAGTCCTCCAGATCAGCGGCAGTAGGGATGACCAGGGATGTTCTCTGTTTAGTGAGTCATCCAGATCAGAGGCAGTAGGGATGACCAGGGATGTTCTCTGTTTAGTGAGTCCTCCAGATCAGAGACAGTAGGGATGACCAGCGATGTTCTCTGTTTAGTGAGTCCTCCAGATCAGAGGCAGTAGGGAGGACCAGTGATGTTCTCTGTTTAGTGAGTCCTCCAGAACAGAGGCAGTAGGGATGACCAGGGATGTTCTCTGTTTAGTGAGTCCTCCAGATCAGAGGCAGTAGGGATCACCAGGGATGTTCTCTGTTTAGTGAGTCCTCCAGATCAGAGGCAGTGGGGATGACCAGGGATGTTCTCTGTTTAGTTGGTCATCCAGATCAGAGGCAGTAGTGATGACCAGGGATGTTCTCTGTTTAGTGAGTCCTCCAGATCAGAGGCAGTAGTGATGACCAGGGATGTTCTCTGTTTAGTGAGTCCTCCAGATCAGAGACAGTAGGGATGACCAGGGATGTTCTCTGTTTAGTGAGTCCACCAGCTCAGAGGCAGTAGTGATGACCAGGGATGTTCTCTGTTTAGTGAGTCCTCCAGATCAGAGACAGTAGGGATGACCAGGGATGTTCTCTGTTTAGTGAGTCCACCAGATCAGAGGCAGTAGGGATGACCAGGGATGTTCTCTGTTTAGTGAGTCCTCCAGATCAGAGGCAGTAGAGATGACCAGGGATGTTCTCTGTTTAGTGAGTCCTCCAGATCAGAGACAGTAGGGATGACCAGGGATGTTCTCTGTTTAGTGAGTCCTCCAGATCAGAGACAGTAGGGATGACCAGCGATGTTCTCTGTTTAGTGGGTCCTCCAGATAAGAGGCAGTAGGGTTGACCAGGGATGTTCTCTGTTTAGTGAGTCCTGCAGATCAGACACAGTAGGGATGACCAGCGATGTTCTCTGTTTAGTGAGTCCTCCAGATCAGAGGCAGTAGGGATGACCAGGGATGTTCTCTGTTTAGTGAGTCCTCCAGATCAGAGACAGTAGGGATGACCAGCGATGTTCTCTGTTTAGTGAGTCCTCCAGATCAGAGGCAGTAGGGATGACCAGGGATGTTCTCTGTTTAGTGAGTCCTCCAGATCAGAGGCAGTAGGGATGACCAGGGATGTTCTCTGTTTAGTGAGTCCTCCAGATCAGAGGCAGTAGTGATGACCAGGGATGCTCTCTGTTTAGTGAGTCCTCCAGATCAGAGGCAGTAGAGATGACCAGGGATGTTCTCTGTTTAGTGAGTCCTCCAGATCAGAGACAGTAGGGATGACCAGGGATGTTCTCTGTTTAGTGAGTCCACCAGATAAGAGGCAGTAGGGATGACCAGGGATGTTCTCTGTTTAGTGAGTCCTCCAAATCAGCGGCAGTAGGGATGACCAGGGATGTTCTCTGTTTAGTGAGTCATCCAGATCAGAGGCAGTAGTGATGACCAGGGATGTTCTCTGTTTAGTGAGTCCTCCAGATCAGAGGTAGTAGAGATGACCAGGGATGTTCTCTGTTTAGTGAGTCCTCCAGATCAGAGACAGTAGGAATGACCAGGGATGTTCTCTGTTTAGTGAGTCCTCCAAGTCATAGACAGTAGGGATGACCAGCGATGTTCTCTGTTTAGTGAGTCCTCCAGATCAGAGGCAGTAGGGAGGACCAGTGAAGTTCTCTGTTTAGTGAGTCCTCCAGATCAGAGGCAGTAGGGATAACCAAAGTTGTTCTCTGTTTTGTGAGTCCTCCAGACCAGAGGCAGTAGGGATGACCAGGGATGTTCTCTGTTTAGTGAGTCCTCCAGATCAGAGGCAGTTGGGATGACCAGGGATGTTCTCTCTATAGTGAGTCCTCCAGATCAGAGACAGTAGGGATGACCAGGGATGTTCTCTGTTTAGTGAGTCCTCCAGATCAGAGACAGTAGGGATGACCAGCGATGTTCTCTGTTTAGTGAGTCCTCCAGATCAGAGGCAGTTGGGATGACCAGGGATGTTCTCTGTTTAGTGAGTCATCCAGATTAGAGGCAGAAGGGATAACCAAAGTTGTTCTCTGTTTTGTGAGTCCTCCAGACCAGAGGCAGTAGGGATGACCAGGGATGTTCTCTGTTTATTGAGTCCTCCAGATCAGAGGCAGTAGGGATGACCAGGGATGTTCTCTGTTTAGTGAGTCCTCCAGATCAGAGGCAGTTGGGATGACCAGGGATGTTCTCTCTATAGTGAGTCCTCCAGATCAGAGACAGTAGGGATTACAAGGGATGTTCTCTGTTTGGTGAGTCCTCCAGATCAGAGGCAGTAGGGATGACCAGGGATGTTCTCTGTTTAGTGAGTCCTCCAGATCAGAGGCAGTAAGGATGACCAAGGATGTTCTCTGTTTAGTGAGTCATCCAGATCAGCGGCAGTAGGGATGTTCAGGGAGTCCACCAGATCAGAATCTGTAGAGATTACCAGTGATGTTCACTGTTTAGTGAGTCCTCCAGATCAGAGGCAGTAGGGATGACCAAGGATGTTCTCTGTTTAGTGAGTCCTCCAGATCAGAGGCAGTAGGGATGACCAGGGATGTTCTCTGTTTAGTGAGTCCTCCAGATCAGAGGCAGTAGGGATGACCAGGGATGTTCTCAGTTTAGTGAGTCCTCCAGATCAGAGGCAGTAGGGATGACCAGGGATGTTCTCTGTTTAGTGAGTCCACCAGATCAGAGGCAGTAGGGATGACCAGGGATGTTCTCTGTTTATTGAGTCCTCCAGATCAGAGGCAGTAGGGATGACCAGGGATGTTCTCTGTTTAGTGAGTCCTCCAGATCAGAGGCAGTTGGGATGACCAGGGATGTTCTCTCTATAGTGAGTCCTCCAGATCAGAGACAGTAGGGATTACAAGGGATGTTCTCTGTTTGGTGAGTCCTCCAGATCAGAGGCAGTAGGGATGACCAGGGATGTTCTCTGTTTAGTGAGTCCTCCAGATCAGAGGCAGTAAGGATGACAAAGGATGTTCTCTGTTTAGTGAGTCATCCAGATCAGCGGCAGTAGGGATGTTCAGGGAGTCCACCAGATCAGAATCTGTAGAGATTACCAGTGATGTTCACTGTTTAGTGAGTCCTCCAGATCAGAGGCAGTAGGGATGACCAAGGATGTTCTCTGTTTAGTGAGTCCTCCAGATCAGAGGCAGTAGGGATGACCAGGGATGTTCTCTGTTTAGTGAGTCCTCCAGATCAGAGGCAGTAGGGATGACCAGGGATGTTCTCAGTTTAGTGAGTCCTCCAGATCAGAGGCAGTAGGGATGACCAGGGATGTTCTCTGTTTAGTGAGTCCACCAGATCAGAGGCAGTAGGGATGACCAGGGATGTTCTCTGTTTAGTGAGTCCTCCAGATCAGCGGCAGTAGGGATGACCAGGGATGTTCTCTGTTTAGTGAGTCATCCAGATCAGAGGCAGTAGTGATGACCAGGGATGTTCTCTGTTTAGTGAGTCCTCCAGATCAGAGGCAGTAGGGATGACCAGGGATGTTCTCTGTTTAGTGAGTCCACCAGATCAGAGGCAGTAGGGATGACCAGGGATGTTCTCTGTTTAGTGAGTCCTCCAGATCAGCGGCAGTAGGGATGACCAGGGATGTTCTCTGTTTAGTGAGTCATCCAGATCAGAGGCAGTAGTGATGACCAGGGATGTTCTCTGTTTAGTGAGTCCTCCAGATCAGAGGCAGTAGAGATGACCAGGGATGTTTTCTGTTTAGTGAGTCCTCCAGATCAGAGACAGTAGGGATGACCAGGGATGTTCTCTGTTTAGTGAGTCCTCCAGATCAGAGGCAGTAGAGATGACCAGGGATGTTTTCTGTTTAGTGAGTCCTCCAGATCAGAGACAGTAGGGATGACCAGGGATGTTCTCTGTTTAGTGAGTCCTTCAGATCAGAGGAAGTAGGGATGACCAGGGATGTTCGCTGTTTAATGAGTCCTCCAGATCAGAGGCAGTAGTGATGACCAGGGATGTTCTCTGTTTAGTGAGTCCTCCAGATCAGAGACAGTAGGGATGACCAGCGATGTTCTCTGTTTAGTGAGTCCTCCAGATCAGAGGCAGTAGGGAGGACCAGTGATGTTCTCTGTTTAGTGAGTCCTCCAGATCAGAGGCAGTAGGGATAACCAAAGTTGTTCTCTGTTTTGTGAGTCCTCCAGATCAGAGGCAGTAGGGATGACCAGGGATGTTCTCTTTTTATTGAGTCCTCCAGATCAGAGGCAGTAGGGATGACCAGGGATGTTCTCTGTTTAGTGAGTCCTCCAGAGCAGAGGCAGTGGGGATGACCAGGGATGTTCTCTCTATAGTGAGTCCTCCAGATCAGAGGCAGTAGGGATGACCAGGGATGTTCTCTGTTTAGTGAGTCCACCAGATCAGAGGCAGTAGGGATGACCAGGGATGTTCTCTGTTTAGTGAGTCCTCCAGATCAGCGGCAGTAGGGATGACCAGGGATGTTCTCTGTTTAGTGAGTCATCCAGATCAGAGGCAGTAGTGATGACCAGGGATGTTCTCTGTTTAGTGAGTCCTCCAGATCAGAGGCAGTAGGGATGACCAGGGATGTTCTCTGTTTAGTGAGTCCACCAGATCAGAGGCAGTAGGGATGACCAGGGATGTTCTCTGTTTAGTGAGTCCTCCAGATCAGCGGCAGTAGGGATGACCAGGGATGTTCTCTGTTTAGTGAGTCATCCAGATCAGAGGCAGTAGTGATGACCAGGGATGTTCTCTGTTTAGTGAGTCCTCCAGATCAGAGGCAGTAGAGATGACCAGGGATGTTTTCTGTTTAGTGAGTCCTCCAGATCAGAGACAGTAGGGATGACCAGGGATGTTCTCTGTTTAGTGAGTCCTTCAGATCAGAGGAAGTAGGGATGACCAGGGATGTTCGCTGTTTAGTGAGTCCTCCAGATCAGAGGCAGTAGTGATGACCAGGGATGTTCTCTGTTTAGTGAGTCCTCCAGATCAGAGACAGTAGGGATGACCAGCGATGTTCTCTGTTTAGTGAGTCCTCCAGATCAGAGGCAGTAGGGAGGACCAGTGATGTTCTCTGTTTAGTGAGTCCTCCAGATCAGAGGCAGTAGGGATAACCAAAGTTGTTCTCTGTTTTGTGAGTCCTCCAGATCAGAGGCAGTAGGGATGACCAGGGATGTTCTCTTTTTATTGAGTCCTCCAGATCAGAGGCAGTAGGGATGACCAGGGATGTTCTCTGTTTAGTGAGTCCTCCAGAGCAGAGGCAGTGGGGATGACCAGGGATGTTCTCTCTATAGTGAGTCCTCCAGATGAGAGACAGTAGGGATGACCAGGGATGTTCTCTGTTTAGTGAGTCCTCCAGATCAGAGGCAGTAGGGATGGCCATAGATGTTCTCTGTTTAGTGAGTCCTCCAGATCAGAGGCAGTAGGGATAACCAGGGACGTTCTCTGTTTAGTGAGTCATCCAGATCAGAGGCAGTAGGGATGACCAGGGATGTTCTCTGTTTAGTGAGTCCTCCATATCAGAGGCAGTAGGGATGACCAGGGATGTTCTCTGTTTAGTGAGTCCTCCAGATCAGAGGCAGTAGGGATGACCAAGGATGTTCTCTGTTTAGTGAGTCCTCCAGATCAGAGGCAGTAGGGATGACCAGGGATGTTCTCTGTTTAGTGAGTCCTCCAGATCAGAGGCAGTAGGGATGACCAGGGATGTTCTCTGTTTAGTGAGTCCACCAGATCAGAGGCAGTGGGGATGACCAGGGATGTTCTCTGTTTAGTTAGTCATCCAGATCAGAGGCAGTAGTGATGACCAGGGATGCTCTCTGTTTAGTGAGTCCTCCAGATCAGAGACTGTAGAGATGACCAGGGATGTTCTCTGTTTAGTGAGTACTCCAGATCAGAGACAGTAGGGATGACCAGGGATGTTCTATGTTTAGTGAGTCCACCAGATCAGAGGCAGTTGGGATGACCAGGGATGTTCTCTCTATAGTGAGTCCTCCAGATCAGAGACAGTGGGGATTACCAGGGATGTTCTCTGTTTGGTGAGTCCTCCAGATCAGAGGCAGTAGAAATGACCAGGGATGTTCTCTGTTTAGTGAGTCCTCCAGATCAGAGGCAGTAAGGATGACCAAGGATGTTCTCTGTTTAGTGAGTCATCCAGATCAGCGGCAGTAGGGATGTTTAGGGAGTCCACCAGATCAGAATCTGTAGAGATTACCAGTGATGTTCACTGTTTAGTGAGTCCTCCAGATCAGAGGCAGTAGGGATGACCAAGGATGTTCTCTGTTTAGTGAGTCCTCCAGATCAGAGGCATTAGGGATGACCAGGGATGTTCTCTGTTTAGTGAGTCCACCAGATCAGAGGCAGTAGGGATGACCAGGGATGTTCTCAGTTTAGTGAGTCCTCCAGATCAGAGGCAGTAGGGATGACCAGGGATGTTCTCTGTTTAGTGAGTCCACCAGATCAGAGGCAGTAGGGATGACCAGGGATGTTCTCTGTTTAGTGAGTCCTCCAGATCAGCGGCAGTAGGGATGACCAGGGACGTTCTCTGTTTAGTGAGTCATCCAGATCAGAGGCAGTAGGGATGACCAGGGATGTTCTCTGTTTAGTGAGTCCTCCATATCAGAGGCAGTAGGGATGACCAGGGATGTTCTCTGTTTAGTGAGTCCTCCAGATCAGAGGCAGTAGGGATGACCAAGGATGTTCTCTGTTTAGTGAGTCCTCCAGATCAGAGGCAGTAGGGATGACCAGGGATGTTCTCTGTTTAGTGAGTCCTCCAGATCAGAGGCAGTAGGGATGACCAGGGATGTTCTCTGTTTAGTGAGTCCACCAGATCAGAGGCAGTGGGGATGACCAGGGATGTTCTCTGTTTAGTTAGTCATCCAGATCAGAGGCAGTAGTGATGACCAGGGATGCTCTCTGTTTAGTGAGTCCTCCAGATCAGAGACAGTAGAGATGACCAGGGATGTTCTCTGTTTAGTGAGTACTCCAGATCAGAGACAGTAGGGATGACCAGGGATGTTCTATGTTTAGTGAGTCCACCAGATCAGAGGCAGTAGGGATGACCAGGGATGTTCTCTGTTTAGTGAGTCCTCCAGATCAGCGGCAGTAGGGATGACCAGGGATGTTCTCTGTTTAGTGAGTCATCCAGATCAGAGGCAGTAGTGATGACCAGGGATGTTCTCTATTTAGTGAGTCCTCCAGATCAGAGGCAGTAGAGATGACCAGGGATGTTCTCTGTTTAGTGAGTCCTCCAGATCAGAGACAGTAGGGATGACCAGGGATGTTCGCTGTTTAGTGAGTCCTCCAGATCAGAGGCAGTAGGGATGACCAGGGATGTTCTCTGTTTAGTGAGTCCTCCAGATCAGAGACAGTAGGGATGACCAGGGATGTTCTCTGTTTAGTGAGTCCTCCAGATCAGAGGCAGTAGGGAGGACCAGTGATGTTCTCTGTTTAGTGAGTCCTCCAGATCAGCGGCAGTAGGGATGACCAGGGATGTTCTCTGTTTAGTGAGTCATCCAGATCAGAGGCAGTAGTGATGACCAGGGATGTTCTCTGTTTAGTGAGTCCTCCAGATCAGAGGCAGTAGAGATGACCAGGGATGTTCTCTGTTTAGTGAGTCCTCCAGATCAGAGACAGTAGGGATGACCAGGGATGTTCTCTGTTTAGTGAGTCCTCCTGATCAGAGGCAGTAGGGAGGACCAGTGATGTTCTCTGTTTAGTGAGTCCTCCAGATCGGAGGCAGTAGGGATAACCAAAGTTGTTCTCTGTTTTGTGAGTCCTCCAGAACAGAGGCAGTAGGGATGACCAGGGATGTTCTCTGTTTAGTGAGTCCTCCAGATCAGAGGCAGTAGAGATGACCAGGGATGTTCTCTGTTTAGTGAGTCCTCCAGATCAGAGGCAGTGGGGATGACCAGGGATGTTCTCTCTATAGTGAGTCCTCCAGATCAGAGACAGTAGGGATGACCAGGAATGTTCTCTGTTTAGTGAGTCCTCCAGATCAGAGGCAGTAGGGATGACCAGGGATGTTCTCTGTTTAGTGAGTCCTCCAGATCAGAGGCAGTATGGATGACCAAGGATGTTCTCTGTTTAGTGAGTCATCCAGATCAGCGGCAGTAGGGATGTTTAGTGAGTCCACCAGATCAGAATCTGTAGAGATTACCAGTGATGTTCACTGTTTAGTGAGTACTTTAGATCAGAGGCAGTAGGGATGACCAGGGACGTTCTCTGTTTAGTGAGTCATCCAGATCAGAGGCAGTAGGGATGACCAGGGATGTTCTCTGTTTAGTGAGTCCTCCAGATCAGAGGCAGTAGGGATGACCAAGGATGTTCTCTGTTTAGTGAGTCCTCCAGATCAGAGGCAGTAGGGATGTCCAGGGATGTTCTCTGTTTAGTCAGTCGTCCAGATCAGAGGCAGTAGGGATGACCAGGGATGTTCTCTGTTTAGTGAGTCCACCAGATCAGAGGCAGTAGGGATGACCAGGGATGTTCTCTGTTTAGTGAGTCCTCCAGATCAGCGGCAGTAGGGATGACCAGGGATGTTCTCTGTTTAGTGAGTCATCCAGATCAGAGGCAGTAGGGATGACCAGGGATGTTCTCTGTTTAGTGAGTCCTCCAGATCAGAGGCAGTATGGATGACCAAGGATGTTCTCTGTTTAGTGAGTCATCCAGATCAGAGGCAGTAGGGATGTTTAGTGAGTCCACCAGATCAGAATCTGTAGAGATTACCAGTGATGTTCACTGTTTAGTGAGTACTCTAGATCAGAGGCAGTAGGGATGACCAGGGATGTTCTCTGTTTAGTGAGTCATCCAGATCAGAGGCAGTAGGGATGACCAGGGATGTTCTCTGTTTAGTGAGTCCTCCAGATCAGAGACAGTAGGGATGACCAGCGATGTTCTCTGTTTAGTGAGTCCTCCAGATCAGAGGCAGTAGGGAGGACCAGTGATGTTCTCTGTTTAGTGAGTCCTCCAGAACAGAGGCAGTAGGGATGACCAGGGATGTTCTCTGTTTAGTGAGTCCTCCAGATCAGAGGCAGTAGGGATGACCAGGGATGTTCTCTGTTTAGTGAGTCCTCCAGATCAGAGGCAGTGGGGATGACCAGGGATGTTCTCTGTTTAGTTAGTCATCCAGATCAGAGGCAGTAGTGATGACCAGGGATGTTCTCTATTTAGTGAGTCCTCCAGATCAGAGGCAGTAGTGATGACCAGGGATGTTCTCTGTTTAGTGAGTCCTCCAGATCAGAGACAGTAGGGATGACCAGGGATGTTCTCTGTTTAGTGAGTCCACCAGATCAGAGGCAGTAGGGATGACCAGGGATGTTCTCTGTTTAGTGAGTCCTCCAGATCAGCGGCAGTAGGGATGACCAGGGATGTTCTCTGTTTAGTGAGTCCTCCAGATCAGAGGCAGTAGGGATGACCAGGGATGTTCTCTGTTTAGTGAGTCCTCCAGATCAGAGACAGTAGGGATGACCAGCGATGTTCTCTGTTTAGTGAGTCCTCCAGATCAGAGGCAGTAGGGAGGACCAGTGATGTTCTCTGTTTAGTGAGTCCTCCAGAACAGAGGCAGTAGGGATGACCAGGGATGTTCTCTGTTTAGTGAGTCCTCCAGATCAGAGGCAGTAGGGATCACCAGGGATGTTCTCTGTTTAGTGAGTCCTCCAGATCAGAGGCAGTGGGGATGACCAGGGATGTTCTCTGTTTAGTTGGTCATCCAGATCAGAGGCAGTAGTGATGACCAGGGATGTTCTCTGTTTAGTGAGTCCTCCAGATCAGAGGCAGTAGTGATGACCAGGGATGTTCTCTGTTTAGTGAGTCCTCCAGATCAGAGACAGTAGGGATGACCAGGGATGTTCTCTGTTTAGTGAGTCCACCAGATCAGAGGCAGTAAGGATGACCAGGGATGTTCTCTGTTTAGTGAGTCCTCCAGATCAGTGGCAGTAGGGATGACCAGGGATGTTCTCTGTTTAGTGAGTCATCCAGATCATAGGCAGTTGGGATGACCAGGGATTTTCTCTCTATAGTGAGTCTTCCAGATCAGAGACAGTAGGGATGACCAGGGATGTTCTCTGTTTAGTGAGTCCTCCAGATCGGAGGCAGTAGGGATGACCAGGGATGTTCTCTGTTTAGTGAGTCCTCCAGATCAGAGGCAGTAGGGATGTTTAGTGAGTCCACCAGATCAGAAGCTGCAGAGATTACCAGTGATGTTCACTGTTTAGTGAGTACTCTAGATCAGAGGCAGTGGGGATGACCAGGGATGTTCTCTGTTTAGTGAGTCCTCCAGATCAGAGGCAGTAGGGATGACCAGGGATGTTCTCTGTTTAGTGAGTCCTCCAGATCAGCGGCAGTAGGGATGACCAGGGATGTTCTCTGTTTAGTGAGTCATCCAGATCAGAGGCAGTAGTGATGACCAGGGATGTTCTCTATTTAGTGAGTCCTCCAGATCAGAGGCAGTAGAGATGACCAGGGATGTTCTCTGTTTAGTGAGTCCTCCAGATCAGAGACAGTAGGGATGACCAGGGATGTTCGCTGTTTAGTGAGTCCTCCAGATCAGAGGCAGTAGGGATGACCAGGGATGTTCTCTGTTTAGTGAGTCCTCCAGATCAGAGACAGTAGGGATGACCAGGGATGTTCTCTGTTTAGTGAGTCCTCCAGATCAGAGGCAGTAGGGAGGACCAGTGATGTTCTCTGTTTAGTGAGTCCTCCAGATCAGCGGCAGTAGGGATGACCAGGGATGTTCTCTGTTTAGTGAGTCATCCAGATCAGAGGCAGTAGTGATGACCAGGGATGTTCTCTGTTTAGTGAGTCCTCCAGATCAGAGGCAGTAGAGATGACCAGGGATGTTCTCTGTTTAGTGAGTCCTCCAGATCAGAGACAGTAGGGATGACCAGGGATGTTCTCTGTTTAGTGAGTCCTCCTGATCAGAGGCAGTAGGGAGGACCAGTGATGTTCTCTGTTTAGTGAGTCCTCCAGATCGGAGGCAGTAGGGATAACCAAAGTTGTTCTCTGTTTTGTGAGTCCTCCAGAACAGAGGCAGTAGGGATGACCAGGGATGTTCTCTGTTTAGTGAGTCCTCCAGATCAGAGGCAGTAGAGATGACCAGGGATGTTCTCTGTTTAGTGAGTCCTCCAGATCAGAGGCAGTGGGGATGACCAGGGATGTTCTCTCTATAGTGAGTCCTCCAGATCAGAGACAGTAGGGATGACCAGGAATGTTCTCTGTTTAGTGAGTCCTCCAGATCAGAGGCAGTAGGGATGACCAGGGATGTTCTCTGTTTAGTGAGTCCTCCAGATCAGAGGCAGTATGGATGACCAAGGATGTTCTCTGTTTAGTGAGTCATCCAGATCAGCGGCAGTAGGGATGTTTAGTGAGTCCACCAGATCAGAATCTGTAGAGATTACCAGTGATGTTCACTGTTTAGTGAGTACTTTAGATCAGAGGCAGTAGGGATGACCAGGGACGTTCTCTGTTTAGTGAGTCATCCAGATCAGAGGCAGTAGGGATGACCAGGGATGTTCTCTGTTTAGTGAGTCCTCCAGATCAGAGGCAGTAGGGATGACCAAGGATGTTCTCTGTTTAGTGAGTCCTCCAGATCAGAGGCAGTAGGGATGTCCAGGGATGTTCTCTGTTTAGTCAGTCGTCCAGATCAGAGGCAGTAGGGATGACCAGGGATGTTCTCTGTTTAGTGAGTCCACCAGATCAGAGGCAGTAGGGATGACCAGGGATGTTCTCTGTTTAGTGAGTCCTCCAGATCAGCGGCAGTAGGGATGACCAGGGATGTTCTCTGTTTAGTGAGTCATCCAGATCAGAGGCAGTAGGGATGACCAGGGATGTTCTCTGTTTAGTGAGTCCTCCAGATCAGAGGCAGTATGGATGACCAAGGATGTTCTCTGTTTAGTGAGTCATCCAGATCAGAGGCAGTAGGGATGTTTAGTGAGTCCACCAGATCAGAATCTGTAGAGATTACCAGTGATGTTCACTGTTTAGTGAGTACTCTAGATCAGAGGCAGTAGGGATGACCAGGGATGTTCTCTGTTTAGTGAGTCATCCAGATCAGAGGCAGTAGGGATGACCAGGGATGTTCTCTGTTTAGTGAGTCCTCCAGATCAGAGACAGTAGGGATGACCAGCGATGTTCTCTGTTTAGTGAGTCCTCCAGATCAGAGGCAGTAGGGAGGACCAGTGATGTTCTCTGTTTAGTGAGTCCTCCAGAACAGAGGCAGTAGGGATGACCAGGGATGTTCTCTGTTTAGTGAGTCCTCCAGATCAGAGGCAGTAGGGATGACCAGGGATGTTCTCTGTTTAGTGAGTCCTCCAGATCAGAGGCAGTGGGGATGACCAGGGATGTTCTCTGTTTAGTTAGTCATCCAGATCAGAGGCAGTAGTGATGACCAGGGATGTTCTCTATTTAGTGAGTCCTCCAGATCAGAGGCAGTAGTGATGACCAGGGATGTTCTCTGTTTAGTGAGTCCTCCAGATCAGAGACAGTAGGGATGACCAGGGATGTTCTCTGTTTAGTGAGTCCACCAGATCAGAGGCAGTAGGGATGACCAGGGATGTTCTCTGTTTAGTGAGTCCTCCAGATCAGCGGCAGTAGGGATGACCAGGGATGTTCTCTGTTTAGTGAGTCCTCCAGATCAGAGGCAGTAGGGATGACCAGGGATGTTCTCTGTTTAGTGAGTCCTCCAGATCAGAGACAGTAGGGATGACCAGCGATGTTCTCTGTTTAGTGAGTCCTCCAGATCAGAGGCAGTAGGGAGGACCAGTGATGTTCTCTGTTTAGTGAGTCCTCCAGAACAGAGGCAGTAGGGATGACCAGGGATGTTCTCTGTTTAGTGAGTCCTCCAGATCAGAGGCAGTAGGGATCACCAGGGATGTTCTCTGTTTAGTGAGTCCTCCAGATCAGAGGCAGTGGGGATGACCAGGGATGTTCTCTGTTTAGTTGGTCATCCAGATCAGAGGCAGTAGTGATGACCAGGGATGTTCTCTGTTTAGTGAGTCCTCCAGATCAGAGGCAGTAGTGATGACCAGGGATGTTCTCTGTTTAGTGAGTCCTCCAGATCAGAGACAGTAGGGATGACCAGGGATGTTCTCTGTTTAGTGAGTCCACCAGATCAGAGGCAGTAAGGATGACCAGGGATGTTCTCTGTTTAGTGAGTCCTCCAGATCAGTGGCAGTAGGGATGACCAGGGATGTTCTCTGTTTAGTGAGTCATCCAGATCATAGGCAGTTGGGATGACCAGGGATTTTCTCTCTATAGTGAGTCTTCCAGATCAGAGACAGTAGGGATGACCAGGGATGTTCTCTGTTTAGTGAGTCCTCCAGATCGGAGGCAGTAGGGATGACCAGGGATGTTCTCTGTTTAGTGAGTCCTCCAGATCAGAGGCAGTAGGGATGTTTAGTGAGTCCACCAGATCAGAAGCTGCAGAGATTACCAGTGATGTTCACTGTTTAGTGAGTACTCTAGATCAGAGGCAGTGGGGATGACCAGGGATGTTCTCTGTTTAGTGAGTCCTCCAGATCAGAGGCAGTAGGGATGACCAGGGATGTTCTCTGTTTAGTGAGTCATCCAGATCAGAGGCAGTAGTGATGACCAGGGATGTTCTCTTTTTAGTGAGTCCTCCAGATCAGAGGCAGTAGGGATGACCAGGGATGTTCTCTGTTTAGTGAGTCAACCAGATCAGAGGCAGTAGGGATGACCAGGGATGTTCTCTGTTTAGTGAGTCCTCCAGATCAGCGGCAGTAGGGATGACCAGGGATGTTCTCTGTTTAGTGAGTCATCCAGATCAGAGGCAGTAGTGATGACCAGGGATGTTCTCTGTTTAGTGAGTCCTCCAGATCAGAGGCAGTAGAGATGACCAGGGATGTTCTCTGTTTAGTGAGTCCTCCAGATCAGAGGAAGTAGGGATGACCAGGGATGTTCTCTGTTTAGTGAGTCCTCCAGATCAGAGGCAGTAGGGATGACCAGGGATGTTCTCTGTTTAGTGAGTCCTCCAGATCAGAGACAGTAGGGATGACCAACGATGTTCTCTGTTTAGTGAGTCCTCCAGATCAGAGGCAGTAGGGAGGACCAGTGATGTTCTCTGTTTAGTGAGTCCTCCAGATGAGGGGCAGTAGGGGTAACCAAAGTTGTTCTCTGTTTTTTGAGTCCTCCAGATCAGAGGCAGTAGGGATGACCAGGGATGTTCTCTGTTTATTGAGTCCTCCAGATCAGAGGCAGTAGGGATGACCAGGGATGTTCTCTGTTTAGTGAGTCCTCCAGATCAGAGGCAGTGGGGATGACCAGGGATGTTCTCTCTATAGTGAGTCCTCCAGATGAGAGACAGTAGGGATGACCAGGGATGTTCTCTGTTTAGTGAGTCCTCCAGATCAGAGACAGTAGGGATGACCAGGGATGTTCTCTGTTTAGTGAGTACTTCAGATCAGAGGCAGTAGGGATAACCAAAGATGTTCTCTGTTTAGTGAGTTCTCCAGATCAGAGACAGTAGGGATGACCAGCGATGTTCTCTGTTTAGTGAGTCCTCCAGATCAGAGGCAGTAGGGAGGACCAGTGATGTTCTCTGTTTAGTGAGTCCTCCAGATCAGAGGCAGTAGGGATAACTAAAGTTGTTCTCTGTTTTGTGAGTCCTCCAGAACAGAGGCAGTAGGGATGACCAGGGATGTTCTCTGTTTAGTGAGTCCTCCAGATCAGAGGCAGTGGGGATGACCAGGGATGTTCTCTGTTTAGTTAGTCATCCAGATCAGAGGCAGTAGTGATGACCAGGAATGTTCTCTGTTTAGTGAGTCCTCCAGATCAGAGGCAGTAGTGATGACCAGGGATGTTCTCTGTTTAGTGAGTCCTCCAGATCAGAGACAGTAGGGATGACCAGGGATGTTCTCTGTTTAGTGAGTCCACCAGATCAGAGGCAGTAGGGATGACCAGGGATGTTCTCTGTTTAGTGAGTCCTCCAGATCAGCGGCAGTAGGGATGACCAGGGATGTTCTCTGTTTAGTGAGTCATCCAGATCAGAGGCAGTTGGGATGACCAGGGATGTTCTCTCTATAGTGAGTCCTCCAGATCAGAGACAGTAGGGATGACCAGGGATGTTCTCTGTTTAGTGAGTCCTCCAGATCAGAGGCAGTAGGGATGACCAGGGATGTTCTCTGTTTAGTGAGTCCTCCAGATCAGAGGCAGTATGGATGACCAAGGATGTTCTCTGTTTAGTGAGTCATCCAGATCAGAGGCAGTAGGGATGTTTAGTGAGTCCACCAGATCAGAATCTGTAGAGATTACCAGTGATGTTCACTGTTTAGTGAGTACTCTAGATCAGAGGCAGTAGGGATGACCAGGGATGTTCTCTGTTTAGTGAGTCATCCAGATCAGAGGCAGTAGGGATGACCAGGGATGTTCTCTGTTTATTGAGTCCTCCAGATCAGAGGCAGTAGGGATGACCAGGGATGTTCTCTGTTTAGTGAGTCCTCCAGATCAGAGGCAGTGGGGATGACCAGGGATGTTCTCTCTATAGTGAGTCCTCCAGATGAGAGACAGTAGGGATGACCAGGGATGTTCTCTGTTTAGTTAGTCCACCAGATCAGAGGCAGTAGGGATGACCAGGGATGTTCTCGGTTTAGTGAGTCCTCCAGATCAGAGGCAGTAGGGATGACGAGGGATGTTCTCTGTTTAGTGAGTCCTCCAGATCAGAGGCAGTAGGGATGACCAGGGATGTTCTCTGTTTAGTGAGTCCTCCAGATCAGAGGCAGTAGGGATGACCAGGGATGTTCTCTGTTTAGTGAGTCCTCCAGATCAGATGCAGTAGGGATGACCAGGGATGTTCTCTGTTTAGTGAGTCCTCCAGATCAGTGGCAGTAGGGATGACCAGGGGTGTTCTCTGTTTAGTGATTCCTCCAGATCAGAGGCAGTAGGGATGACCAGGGATGTTCTCTGTTTAGTGAGTCCTCCAGATCAGAGACAGTAGGGATGACCAGGGATGTTCTCTGTTTAGTGAGTACTTCAGATCAGAGGCAGTAGGGATAACCAAAGATGTTCTCTGTTTAGTGAGTTCTCCAGATCAGAGGCAGTATGTATGTCCAGGGATGTTCTCTGTTTAGTGAGTCCTCCATATCAGATGCAGTAGGGATGACCAGGGATGTTCTCTGTTTAGTGAGTCCTCCAGATCAGAGGCAGTAGGGACGACCAGGGATTTTCTCTGTTTATAGATTCCTCCAGATCAGAGGCAGTAGGGATGACCAGGGATGTTCTAGTACTACACTGACCAGGGATGTTCTCCAGACTCATATCAAACATCTCCAATCAAAAATCAAATCTAGAGTCGGCTTTCTATTCCGCATCAAAGTCTCCTTCACTCACGCCGCCAAACTTACCCTAGTAAAACTGACTATCCTACCGATCCTCGACTTTGGCGATGTCATCTACAAAATTGCTTCCAACACTCTACTCAGCAAACTGGATGCAGTTTATCACAGTGCCATCCGTTTTGTCACTAAAGCACCTTATACCACCCACCACTGCGACCTGTATGCTCTAGTCGGCTGGCCCTCGCTACATATTCGTCGCCAGACCCACTGGCTCCAGGTCATCTACAAGTCCATGCTAGGTAAAGCTCCGCCTTATCTCAGTTCACTGGTCACGATGGCAACACCCACCCGTAACACGCGCTCCAGCAGGTGTATCTCACTGATCATCCCTAAAGCCAACACCTCATTTGGCCGCCTTTCGTTCCAGTTCTCTGCTGCCTGTGACTGGAACGAATTGCAAAACTTTTATCTCCCTCACCAACTTCAAACATCTGCTATCTGAGCAGCTAACCGATCGCTGCAGCTGTACATAGTCTATCGGTAAATAGCCCACCCATTTTCACCTACCTCATCCCCATACTGTTTTTATTTATTTATTTTTCTGCTCTTTTGCACACCAATATCTCTACCTGTACATGACCATCTGATAATTTATCACTCCAGTGTTAATCCTCAAAATTGTAATTATTCGCCTACCATGCCTTTTGCACACAATGCATATAGACTCTCCTTTTTTTCTACTGTGTTATTGACTTGTTAATTGTTTACTCCATGTGTAACTCTGTGTTGTTGTCTGTTCACACTGCTATGCTTTATCTTGGCCAGGTCGCAGTTGCAAATGAGAACTTGTTCTCAACTAGCCTACCTGGTTAAATAAAGGTGAAATAAAAAAAATAGTTAAAAAATATCCTCAACACACTCATTTACCCAACTTGACTTAATTTCAAAGACACTCAAAGACCCATCACAACTTGACTTAATTTCAAAGACACTCAAAGACCCATCACAATAGTTTCCATTATGCTCCAGCTGCGGCCAGAGAGTGGAGTGTACACTGAAGACCAACGGGGGAGGAGCCGACCTTTACTCTGCAGGTCAACTAAAGAGCAGGTGACATTTGAGTCACACTTGAACTTCCCTGAACCAGTCTGGAACGAGCCTCAATGTCAGGTCTTAGACTGTGTCTCAAACAGCACACTATTTAGTGGGTACAGTTTGACAAAGGCCCATAGAGGTGGCATCCTATCCCCTATTTAGTGGGTACAGTTTGACCAAGGCCCATAGAGGTGGCACCCTATCCCCTATTTAGTGGGTACAGTTTGACCAAGGCCCATAGAGGTGGCACCCTATCCCCTATTTAGTGGGTACAGTTTGACCAAGGCCCATAGAGGTGGCACCCTATCCCCTATTTAGTGGGTACAGTTTGACCAAGGCCCATAGAGGTGGCATCCTATCCCCTATTTAGAGGGTACAGTTTGACCAAGGCCCATAGAGGTGGCACCCTATCCCCTATTTAGTGGGTACAGTTTGACCAAGGCCCATAGAGGTGGCATCCTATCCCCTATTTAGTGGGTACAGTTTGACCAAGGCCCATAGAGGTGGCAGGTAGCCTATCGGTATCTGTAAATATCAGAGCTGAAAATATAATCTGTCTTTGCCCTCGAGCAAAGCACTTAACACTAATTGGCTCTGGGCACTACCATGGCTGACCCTGTAAAACAACACAATTCACCACTACTATGGCTGACCCTGTAAAACAACACAATTCACCACTACTATGGCTGACCCTGTAAAACAACACAATTCACCACTACTATGGCTGACCCTGTAAAACAACACAATTCACCACTACTATGGCTGACCCTGTAAAACAACACAATTCACCACTACTATGGCTGACCCTGTAAAAAACCACAATTCACCACTACTATGGCTGACCCTGTAAAACAACACAATACACCACTACTATGGCTGACCCTGTAAAACAACACAATTCACCATTACTATGGCTGACCCTGTAAAACAACACAATTCACCACTACTATGGCTGACCCTGTAAAACAACACAATTCACCACTACTATGGCTGACCCTGTAAAACAACACAATTCACCATTACTATGGCTGACCCTGTAAAACAACACAATTCACCACTACTATGGCTGACCCTGTAAAACAACACAATTCACCACTACTATGGCTGACCCTGTAAAACAACACAATTCACCACTACTATGGCTGACCCTGTAAAACAACACAATTCACCACTACTATGGCTGACCCTGTAAAACAACACAATTCACCACTACTATGGCTGACCCTGTAAAACAACACAATTCACCACTACTATGGCTGACCCTGTAAAACAACACAATTCACCACTACTATGGCTGACCCTGTAAAACAACACAATTCACCACTACTATGGCTGACCCTGTAAAACAACACAATTCACCACTACTATGGCTGACCCTGTAAAACAACACAATTCACCACTACTATGGCTGACCCTGTAAAACAACACATAGATACTGAGTCATAGATGATGATTAAATGATTAGACTCATCACATCGATGAGTCTACTCACTATCTATCTATGATGAGCCTACTCACTATCCATGATGAGTCTACTCACTATCTATGATGAGTCTATTCACTAGTATCTATGATGAGTCTACTCACTATCGATGATGAGTCTACTTACTGTCTATCTATGATGAGTCTAATCAATAGTATCTATGATGAGTCTAATCACTATCTGTGAATAGACTACTCAATATCTATGATGAGTGTACTCACTAGTATCTATGATGAGTCTACTCACAAGTATCTATGATGAGTCTACTCTAGAATCTATGATGAGTGTACTCACTAGAATCTATGGTGAGTCTACTCACTACCTTTGATAAGTCTACTCACTATCTATGATGAGTTTACTCACTATCTCTCTGTGATGAGTCTAATCAATAGTATCCATGATGAGTCTAATCACTATCTGTGAATAGACTACTCAATATCTATGATGAGTCTACTCACTCACTATCTATGATGAGTCTACTCACTATCTATGATGAGTCTACTCACTAGTATCTATGCTGAGTCTACTCACTTGTATCTATGATGAGTCTGTTCACTAGTATCTATGGTGAGTCTACTCACTATCTATGATGAGTCTACTCACTAGTGTCTATGATGAGTCTACTCACTATCTATGATGAGTCTACTCACTAGTATCTATGATGAGTCTACTCACTAGTATATATGATGAGTCTGCTCACTGGTATCTATGATGACTCTACTCACTATCTATGATCCGTCTACTCACTATCTATGATGAGTCTACTCACTATCTATCTATGATGATTCTACCCACTAGTATCTATGGTGTGTCTACTCACTAGTATCTATGATGAATCTACTTACTATCTATGATGAGTCTACTCACTAGTATCTATGATGAGTCTACTCACTACTATGATGTGTCTACTCACTAGTATCTATGATGAGCCTACTCACTATCTATGATGAGTCTTCTCACTATCTATGATGAGTCTACTCACTATCTATGATGAGTCTACTCACTATCTATGATGAGTCTACTCTAGAATCTATGATGAGTCTATTCACTAGTATCTATGGTGAGTCTGCCCACTAGAATCTATGGTGAGTCTACTCTAGTATCTATGATGAGTCTACTCACTAGTATCTATGATGAGTCTACCCACTAGTATCTATGATGAGTCTACCCACTATCTATGATGAGTCTACCCACTAGTATCTATGATGAGTCTACTCACTATCTATGATGAGTCTACCCACTAGTATCTATGATGAGTCTACTCACTATCTATGATGAATCTACTCTAGAATCTATTCACTAGTATCTATGGTGAGTCTACTCACTAGTCTCTATGATGAGTCTACTCACTAGTATCTATGATGAGTCTACTCTAGAATCTATGATTAGTCTACTCACTAGTATCTATGATGGGTCTACTCACTACTATCTATTATGAGTCTTTCTAGTCCTTCTAGCATGGACATGTCTTACTGCATCCTTCTAGTATGGACATGTCTTACTGCATCCTTCTAGCATTGACATGTCTTACTGCATCCTTCTAGTATGGACATGTCTTACTGCATCCTTCTAGTATGGACATGTCTTATTGCATCCTTCTAGCATGGACATGTCTTACTGCATCCTTCTAGCATGGACATGTCTTACTGCATCCTTCTAGTATGGACATGTCTTACTGCATCCTTCTAGCATGGACATGTCTTACTGCATCCTTCAAGCATGGACATGTCTTACTGCATCCTTCTAGTATGGACATGTCTTACTGCATCCTTCTAGTATGGACATGTCTTACTGCATCCTTCTAGTATGGACATGTCTTACTGCATCCTTCTAGTATGGGCATGTCTTACTGCATCCTTCTAGTATGGACATGTCTTACTGCATCCTTCTAGTATGGACATGTCTTACTGCATCCTTCTAGTATGGACATGTCTTACTGCATCCTTCTAGTATGGACATGTCTTACTGCATCCTTCTAGTATGGACATGTCTTACTGCATCCTTCTAGTATGGACATGTCTTACTGCATCCTTCTAGTATGGACATGTCTTACTGCATCCTTCTAGTATGGACATGTCTTACTGCATCCTTCTAGTATGGACATGTCTTACTGCATCCTTCTAGTATGGACATGTCTTACTGCATCCTTCTAGTATGGACATGTCTTACTGCATCCTTCTAGCATGGACATGTCTTACTGCATCCTTCTAGCATGGACATGTCTTACTGCATCCTTCTAGTATGGACATGTCTTACTGCATCCTTCTAGTATGGACATGTCTTACTGCATCCTTCTAGTATGGACATGTCTTACTGCATCCTTCTAGTATGGACATGTCTTACTGCATCCTTCTAGCATTGAACTTCTGTCTTTGAAAGTCCAGACACACACAAAATAATAAAATGCAAATGAATTACTTAAAAATAATGCAGTGTGATTTTCTGGATTTTTGTTTTAGATTCCGTCTCTCACAGTTGAAGTGTATCTATGAAAAACAATTACAGACTTCTACATGCTTTGTAAGTAGGAAAACCTGCAAAATCAGCAGTGTATCAAATACTTGTTCTCCCCACGGTACATATCCGTCTGTCTGTGACCAAAGGTTTGCTTCCACTCTATACCCTTCTCTACTCTCCCCCTGTACTGCCATCACAAATATAACCTCGGCGTTCAGCCATGCTGCTGGAATGAGGTTGACCTTCTCTGTTAACAGCTGCTCTCTCCCTCTCTCTCACACACACACAGCCTGACCCTCTCACTCACTCATACACCTCTCACAGACACAGTCGTGCTTCCCTACCCAGGAGTATCAGCCTAACCCGGACCCAACGAGGTAGAACCCCAACACGACTACAACATGTCGGATAATAGCTCTAAGATCGACACGGACGTGTGGACCCTAACTCGGTTTGTGATGGAGACGGGGCGCCAGGTCAAGGGGTCAACAGGAGAGCTGACCCAGCTGATTAACAGTCTGCTGACATCCATCAAAGCCATCTCCTGCGCCGTGCGTAAGGCCGGACTCGCACACCTGTAAGTACTACACTGTCTCCCTGACTACAGCACACCTGTCAGTACTACACTGTCTCTCTGCACCTCCACCTGTAAGTACTACACTGTCTCTCTGCACCTCCACCGGTAAGTACTACACTGTCTCTCTGCACCTCCACCTGTAAGTACTACACTGTCTCTCTGCACCTCCATCTGTAAGTACTACACTGTCTCTCTGCACCTTCACCTGTAAGTACTACACTGTCTCTCTGCACCTCCACCTGTAAGTACTACACTGTCTCTCTGCACCTCCACCTGTAAGTACTACACTGTCTCTCTGCACCTCCACCTGTAAGTACTACACTGTCTCTCTGCACCTCCACCTGTAAGTACTACACTGTCTCTCTGCACCTCCACCTGTAAGTACTACACTGTCTCTCTGCACCTCCACCTGTAAGTACTACACTGTCTCTCTGCACCTCCACCTGTAAGTACTACACTGGCTCTCTGCACCTCCACCTGTAAGTACTACACTGGCTCTCTGCACCTCCACCTGTAAGTACTACACTGTCTCTCTGACTACAGCACACCTGTAAGTACTACACTGTCTCTCTGCACCTCCACCTGTAAGTACTACACTGTCTCTCTGCACCTCCACCTGTAAGTACTACACTGTCTCTCTGCACCTCCACCTGTAAGTACTACACTGTCTCTCTGCACCTCCACCTGTAATTACTACACTGTCTCTCTGCACCTCCACCTGTAAGTACTACACTGGCTCTCTGCACCTCCACCTGTAAGTACTACACTGTCTCTCTGCACCTCCACCTGTAAGTACTACACTGTCTCTCTGCACCTCCACCTGTAAGTACTACACTGTCTCTCTGCACCTACACCTGTAAGTACTACACTGTCTCTCTGCACCTCCACCTGTAAGTACTACACTGTCTCTCTGCACCTCCACCGGTAAGTACTACACTGTCTCTCTGAACCTCCACCTGTAAGTACTACACTGTCTCTCTGCACCTCCACCTGTAAGTACTACACTGTCTCTCTGCACCTCCACCTGTAAGTACTGCACTGTCTCTGTGCACCTCTACCTGTAAGTACTACACTGTCTCTCTGCACCTCCATACCTACCTGTAATTACTACACTGTCTCTCTGCACCTCCACCTGTAAGTACTACACTGTCTCTCTGCACCTCCACCTGTAAGTACTACACTGTCTCTCTGCACCTCCACCTGTAAGTACTACACTGTCTCTCTGAACCTCCACCTGTAATTACTACACTGTCTCTCTGCACCTCCACCTGTAAGTACTACACTGTCTCTCTGCACCTCCACCTGTAAGTACTACACTGTCTCTCTGCACCTCCACCTGTAAGTACTACACTGTCTCTCTGAACCTCCACCTGTAAGTACTACACTGTCTCTCTGCACCTCCACCTGTAAGTACTACACTGTCTCTCTGAACCTCCACCTGTAAGTACTACACTGTCTCTCTGAACCTCCACCTGTAAGTACTACACTGTCTCTCTGCACCTCCACCTGTAAGTACTACACTGTCTCTCTGCACCTCCACCTGTAAGTACTACACTGTCTCTCTGCACCTCCACCTGTAAGTACTACACTGTCTCTCTGCACCTCCACCTGTACCTTTGAAACATAATTCAAAAGTTATTGGAAAGTCCTGATTGAAAGTTATGAACCATTTTCAATTCATTCATGCAACATGGATGGCAGAAGAGATTGAGAGACAGACAGTGTTTGTGATAGAGACAGTATATAGTGTTAATTAAGGACGTTCCCCTCTGCAGTGTGACATGTTTCTACGGTACTCCCCTCTCAGTTGAATCAGAGCAACAGGATGTTAAAGTCAGTTAGCTAACTACTGTTTGAGAGTAACCTACAGGCAGCAGCATGTGAATGAAATGGGTGTGGTGAGTTGAATGCATGGGGACACATGCTTCTGCCATGACCTGTGATATTTAAGGCTGAATGTACTGTATGCTCCAGCAAGAGATAGCTGTTCTCTGGGACAGTACAGGATGTTGTATTCAGCAGGAGATAGCTGTTCTCTGGGACAGTACAGGATGTTGTATTCAGCAGGAGATAGCTGTTCTCTGGGACAGTACAGGATGTTGTATTCAGCAGGAGATAGCTGTTCTCTGGGACAGTACAGGATGTTGTATTCAGCAGGAGATAGCTGTTCTCTGGGACAGTACAGGATGTTGTATTCAGCAGGAGATAGCATTTTTAAAGCCCTTTTTGCATCAGCCGATGTCACAAAGTGCTATTCAGAAACGCAAGCAATGCAGATGTAGAAGCCTGGTGGCTAGGAAAAACTCCCTAGAAAGGCAGGAACTTAGGAAGAAATCTAGAGAGGAACCAGGGGCTGAGGGGTGGCCAGTCCTCTTCTGGCTGTGCCAGGTGGAGATAATAAAAGTACATGGCCAAGATGTTCATAGATGACCAGCAGGGTAACATAATAATAATCACAGTGGTTGTAGAGGGGGCAACAGGTCAACACCTCAGGAGTAAATGTCAGTTGGCTTTTCATAGCCGATCATTCAGAGTTAGAGACAGCAGACGCAGTAGAGAGAGAGTCGAAAACAGCAGGTATGGGACAAGGTAGCACGTCCGGTGAACAGGTCAGGGTTCCATAGCCGCAGGCAAAACAGTTGAAACTGGAGCAGCAGCACGACCAGGTAGACTGGGGACAACAAGGAGTCATCATGTCAGGTAGTCCTGAGGCATGGTCCTAGGGCTCAGGTCCTCCGAGAGAAGAGAGAAAAGAGAGAAAGAGAGAGAGAAAGAGATAGAGGGAGCATACTTAAATTCACACAGGACACCGGATAAGACAAGAGAAATACTCCAGATATAACAGACTGACCCTAGCCCCCCCGACACATAAACTACTGCAGCATAAATACTGGAGACTGAGACAGGAGGGGACTGGAGGCACTGTGGCCCCGTCCGACGATACCCCCGGACAGGGTCAACCAGGCAGGATATAACCCCACCCACTTTGCCAAAGCACAGTTCTAGTCAAGATTTTTGGTTCTAGTCAAGATCCTAGCAGCCGTGTTAAGAACTTGTTTAGATCTTATTGTTTCTTGGGACGTAGAACTAGCATCTCTGTTTTGTTCGAGTTTAAACGTAACACATTTTCCTTGTGTCTGAAACACAGGCTTCCAGGGAGGGCAATTTTAGGGCTTCACCATGTTTCATTGAAATGTACAGCTGTGTATCATCCGCATAGCAGTGAAAGTTAACATTATGTTTCCAAATGACATCAACAAGAGGTCAAATATATAATGAAAACAATAGAGGTCCTAAAACGGAACCTTGAGGAACACCGACATTTACAGTTGATTTGTCAGAGGACAAACCATCCACAGAGACAAACTGATATCAAAAGCAGCATTAAGGTATAGGAGCACAATGACAGATGCAGAGCCTCGGTCTGATGCCATTAAAAGGTAATTTACCACCTTCACGACTGCAGTCTCAGTACTATGATGGGGTCTAAAACCAGACTGAAGCATTTCGTATACATTGTTTGTCTTCAGGAAGGCAATGAGTTGCTGCGCAACAGCTTTTTCAAGAATGTTTGAGAGGAATGGAAGATTCGATATAGGCCGATTAGTTTTTATATTTTCTGGGTCAAGGTTTGGCTTTTTCAAGAGAGGCTTTATTACTGCCACTTTTAGTGAGTTTGGTACACATCCGGTGGATAGAGAGACGTTTATTATGTACAACATAGGAGGACCAGGCACAGTGGCAGCCCTTTCCGTAGTTTATTTGGAATAGGGTCCAGCATGCAGCTTGAAGGTTTTGAGGCCATGATTATTTTCATCAATGTGTCAAGAGATATAGTACTAAAACACTTGAGTGTTTCCCTAGGTCCTGGCAGTGTTGTGCAGACTCAGGACAACTGAGCTTTGGAGGAATACGCAGATTTAAAGAGGAGTCCGCAATTTGCTTCCTAATGATCATGATCTTTGTGAAAGCCATCCTCTCTTGGGGAATGCTGTTTTTAGTTAGCTTTGCTACAGCAACAAACATTTATTTTGGATTGTTCTTATTCTCCTCAATTAAGTTGGAAAAATAGAATGATGGAGCAGCAGTGAGGGCTCTTTGATACGGTACTGTCTTTCCAAGCTAGTCAGAAGACTTCCAGTTTGGTGTAGCAGCAGTAAGGGCTCTTCGATACTGGACGGTACTGTCTTTCCAAGCTAATTAGAAGACTTCCAGTTTGGAGGAGCAGCAGTGAGGGCTCTTCGATACTGCATGGTACTGTCTTTCCAAGCTAATTGGAAGACTTCCAGTTTGGTGTAGCAGCAGTAAGGGCTCTCCGATACGGTACTGTCTTTCCAAGCTAGTCAGAAGACTTCCAGTTTGGTGGAGCAGCAGTGAGAGCTCTTCGATACTGGACGCTACTGTCTTTCCAAGCTAATTGGAAGACTTGCAGTTTGGTGCAGAGCCATTTTCTTTCCAATTTTCTGGAAGCTTGCTTCAGGGCTTGGGTTTTTCTGTATACCAGGGAGCTAGTTTTTATGACAAATGTTTTAGGGGTGCGCCTGCATCTAGGGTATTACGCAAGGTTACATTTAATTCCTCAGTTAGGTGGTTAACCGATTTTTGGGTAGGTGGAGGGAGTCTGAAAGGGCATCTAGGAATCTTTGGGTTGTCTGAGAATTTGTATCCGGTGGGTAGGGAGGCGTTCATTATATTCAACATAGGAGGGCCAAGCACAGGAAGCAGCCTGTTAGGTGGTTAACCGATTTTATAGCACGGCTTTTGATGATCCCTGGTTGGGGTCTGAGCAGATTATTTGTTGCGATTGCAAACATAAAAAAATGTTGGTCCAACAGTCCAGGATTATGAGGAAAAACATTAAGATCCACAATATTTATTCCACTGGACAAAACTAGGTCCAGACTGTGGCAGTGAGTCGGTCTGGAGACATGTTGGACAAAACTAGATCCACTTTTCCATGTGAATATTAAAGTCACCAAAAGTCACCAAAAATGTTTATATTATCTGCCATGACTACAAGGTTCGATAGGAATTCAGGGAACTCAGTGAGGAATGCTGTATACAGCCCAGGAGACCTGTAAACAGTAGCTGTAACAAGTGTTTGAGTAGGCTGCATAGATTTCATGACTAGAAGCTCAAACCGAAAACGCAGCTTCATTAACTAGTACCCTCAAACACCAGTCTCAACGTCAACAGTGAAGAGGTGACTCCGGGATGCTGCCTTCTAGGCATAGTTCCTCTGTCCAGTGTCTGTGTTCTTTTGCTCATCTTAATCTTTTATTTTTATTGGCCAGTCTGAGATATGGCTTTTTCTCGTTTGCCCATCTTAATCTTTTCTTTTTATTGGCCAGTCTGAGATATGGCTTTTTCTTTGCATCTCTGCCTAGAAGGCCAGCATCCCGGAGTCGCCTCTTCACTGTTGACGTTGAGACTGGTGTTTTGCGGGTACTATTTAATTAAGCTGCCAGTTGAGGACTTGTGAGGCGTCTGTTCTCAAACTAGACACTCTAATATACTTGTCCTCTTGTTCAGTTGTGCACTCTTTCTATTCTCCCACTCTTTCTATTCTGGTTAGATCCAGTTCACGCAGTTCTGTGAAGGGAGTTGTACACAGCGCTGTACGGGATCTGCAGTTTCTTGGCAATTTCTCGCATGGAATAGCCTTCATTTCTCAGAACAAGAATAGACTGACGAGTTTCAAAAGAAAGTCCTTTGTTTCTGTCCATTTTGACCCACAAATACTGATGCTCCAGATACTCAACTAGTCTAAAGAAGGCCAGATTTATTACTTCTTTAATCGGGACAACAGTTTTCAGCTGTGCTAATATAATTGCAAAAGGGTTTTCTAATGATCAACTAGCCTTTTAAAATTATCAACTTGGATTAGCTAACACAACGTGCCATTGGAACACAGCAGCGATGGTTGCTGATAATGGGCCTCTTTACGCCTATGTAGATATTCCATTAAAAATCTGCCGTTTCCAGTTACAATAGTCATGGGCCGTACGCACCACCGTCTGTAGCGCCTGGTCAGAAGCAGTTGCCGTACTAAGAGGTGATGCAGCCAGTCAAGATGCTCTCAATGGTGCAGCTCTAGAACTTTTTGAAGATCTGAGATCAGAAAATGTTTCACCCTTCTGAGGGAGAAGAGGTGTTGTCGTGCCTTCATGTGGCGAATGCAACATGAAATCCGTGTGTGGACCATTATAATTCCTTAGTGGTGGAAGGAGGGAGGGGGAGGGAGGGGGAGGGAGGGGGAGAGAGGGGGAGGGAGGGGGAGGGAGGGGAAGGGAGGGGGAGAGAGAGAGATTCAGATTTCGAAAACTTTAATGTCCTCAAAGAGGCAATTCATCTTGCAGCAGTCATAAAACATAAAACATCTAAACATCTAAAAATAAATAGCAAAGGATATTTACAAACAAACAGGCAGGGCAAGTCCAACATTTGTTAAGAACAAATTCTTATTTTCAATGACGGCCTAGGAACAGTGGGTTACACCTTATCCTGTACTGGAGAGTCTGTCTGTAACATTGTCTGTTACACCTTATCCTGTACTGGAGAGTCTGTCTGTAACATTGTCTGTTACACCTTATCCTGTACTGGAGAGTCTGTCTGTAACATTATCTGTTACACCTTATCCTAGTACTGGAGAGTCTGTCTGTAACATTGTCTGTTACACCTTATCCTGTACTGGAGAGTCTGTCTGTAACATTGTCTGTTACACCTTATCCTGTACTGGAGAGTCTGTCTGTAACATTGTCTGTTACACCTTATCCTGTACTGGAGAGTCTGTCTGTAACATTGTTTATAACAACTCCTTAATGGATTTAAACCACAGCATCTTTGACTGACTGACAGCTAATGTTGCATGTCGCTCTGCAAGGAAACCCACAGACACAGAAGGCATCTGCTCCAGCAGGTAGACTTCTCACAGTACAGTGAAGGTGGCAGGAGACGTGGTAACAAGGGTGTGTGTGTGCGTGCGTGTGCGTGTGTGTGTGTGCGTGTGTGTGTTCCAGCCAGGGCATTGCAGGGACAGTGAACACGACGGGTGATGACCAGAAGAAGCTGGACATCCTCTCTAATGACCTGGTCATTAATATGCTGAGGTCTTCATATGGAACCTGCTGCATGGTGTCAGAGGAGAACGAACATGCCATCATCACACCCAAGGAAAAGAGGGTATCTTTTCATCTTCTCTCTAATTGTTTAGATAAAAGTTTGGGAGACTATTCTCTTTCTCAGTTAATCTTTCATCGATTCCTCACATTCACTCTCCTTGCCTCTTCTAAAGGCCATTGAGGTTCCTTGGACCTTCTCCTCCAATACGGGTGACGAGGAGGCAAAAAGATGGGATTTGAGGAGTCACAGAAAGACAAATTGAGAAAGAGACATAAAAATGTGCTATAAGCATACAGTACAGTCCCTAACAGCCTTCGAACACGCATTTAATTACCCTGGTGGGAAGTCATGTCTTTTAATGACCCAGATGGAAGTTATGTAATTTAATGACCCAGATGGAAGTCATGTAATTGAATAACCCTGATGGAAGTCATGTCTTTTAATGACCCAGATGGAAGTCATGTAATTGAATAACCCTGATGGAAGTCATGTCTTTTAATGACCCAGATGGAAGTCATGTAATTGAATAACCCTGATGGAAGTCATGTCTTTTAATGACCCAGATGGAAGTCATGTAATTTAATAACCCTGATGGAAGTCATGTAATTTAATAACCCTGATGGAAGTCATGTCTTTTAATGACCCAGATGGAAGTTATGTAATTGAATAACCCTGATGGAAGTCATGTCATTTAATGACCCAGATGGAAGTCATGTAATTGAATAACCCTGATGGAAGTCATGTCATTTAATGACCCAGATGGAAGTCATGTAATTGAATAACCCTGATGGAAGTCATGTCTTTTAATGACCCAGATGGAAGTCATGTAATTTAATAACCCTGATGGAAGTCATGTCTTTTAATGACCCAGATGGAAGTTATGTAATTTAATGACCCTGATGGGAAGTCATGTAATTTAATAACCCTGATGGAAGTCATGTCTTTTAATGACCCAGATGGAAGTCATGTAATTTAATAACCCTGATGGAAGTCATGTCTTTTAATGACCCAGATGGAAGTTATGTAATTTAATGACCCTGATGGGAAGTCATGTAATTTAATAACCCTGATGGAAGTCATGTAATTGAATAACCCTGATGGGAAGTCATGTCATTTAATAACCCTGATGGAAGTCATGTAATTTAATAACCCTGATGGGAAGTCATGTCTTTTAATGACCCAGATGGAAGTCATGTCATTTAATGACCCAGATGGAAGTCATGTCTTTTAATGACCCAGATGGAAGTCATGTCATTTAATGACCCAGATGGAAGTCATGTCTTTTAATGACCCAGATGGAAGTTATGTAATTTAATGACCCTGATGGGAAGTCATGTAATTTAATAACCCTGATGGAAGTCATGTCTTTTAATGACCCAGATGGAAGTCATGTCATTTAATGACCCAGATGGAAGTCATGTCTTTTAATGACCCAGATGGAAGTCATGTAATTGAATAACCCTGATGGAAGTCATGTCTTTTAATGACCCAGATGGAAGTCATGTAATTTAATAACCCTGATGGAAGTCATGTCTTTTAATGACCCTAATGGAAGTTATGTAATTTAATGACCCTGGTGGGAAGTCATGTCATTTAATGACCCAGATGGAAGTCATGTCTTTTAATGACCCAGATGGAAGTCATGTCATTTAATGACCCAGATGGAAGTCATGTAATTTAATGACCCAGATGGAAGTCATGTAATTTAATAACCCTGATGGAAGTCATGTCTTTTAATGACCCAGATGGAAGTCATGTAATTTAATAACCCTGATGGAAGTCTTGTCTTTTAATGACCCAGATGGAAGTCATGTCATTTAATGACCCAGATGGAAGTCATGTCATTTAATGACCCAGATGGAAGTCATGTCATTTAATGACCCAGATGGAAGTCATGTCATTTAATGACCCTGGTGGGAAGTCATGTCATTTAATGACCCAGATGGAAGTCATGTAATTGAATGACCCTGGTGGGAAGTCATGTCATTTAATGACCCAGATGGAAGTCATGTAATTTAATGACCCTGGTGGGAAGTCATGTAATATTAGTGTAGCAATATACATGTCCCCCTACCTCTACCCTCAGTTGACCCCTCTGGTCTCTCCTCCAGGATATATACGTGGTGTGTTTTGACTCCCCTGGTCTCTCCTCCAGGGTAAATACGTGGTGTGTTTTGACTCCCCTGGTCTCTCCTCCAGGGTAAATACGTGGTGTGTTTTGACTCCCCTTGTCTCTCCTCCAGGGTAAATACGTGGTGTGTTTTGACTCCCCTTGTCTCTCCTCCAGGGTAAATACGTGGTGTGTTTTGACTCCCCTTGTCTCTCCTCCAGGGTAAATACGTGGTGTGTTTAGACCCCTGGTCTCTCCTCCAGGATATATACGTGGTGTGTTTTGACGCCCCTTGTCTCTCCTCCAGGGTAAATACGTGGTGTGTTTTGACCCTCTGGTCCCTCCTCCAGGGTAAATACGTGGTGTGTTTTGACTCCCCTGGTCTCTCCTCCAGGGTAAATACGTGGTGTGTTTTGACTCCCCTTGTCTCTCCTCCACGGTAAATACGTGGTGTGTTTTGATGCCCCTTGTCTCTCCTCCAGGGTAAATACGTGGTGTGTTTTGACTCCCCTTGTCTCTCCTCCAGGGTAAATACGTGGTGTGTTTTGACTCTCTGGTCTCTCCTCCAGGGTAAATACGTGGTGTGTTTTGACTCTCTGGTCTCTCCTCCAGGGTAAATACGTGGTGTGTTTTGATCCTTTGGATGGCTCCTCTAACATCGACTGCTTAGCTTCCATCGGCACCATCTTCGCAATCTACAAAAGGGTGAGTAAGTCTGTAGTACAGTACACAGCATGTCAACACATTAAATACCTTTTAGACATTTGTGTGTTCAACTATACAGTATGGAAATACTTTTTAAGAAACAGATATACCTGACAGAAGTGTAGAAACAGATCAAATCAAATCAAATGGTATAGGTCACATACACATGGTTAGCAGATGTTATTGTGAGTATAGCGAAATGTTGGTGCTTGTAGTTCCGACAGTGCAGCAATATCTAATAAGTAATCTAACAATTCCACAACAACTACCTAATACGCTTCTGTCAGGTATATCTGTTTCTACACTTCTGTTAGGTATATGTGTATTTTTTTGTTATCTGTGATCATTTTGTTTGTCTTATTTAGTTTTTTAATCATTGTACCTAAACTGTATGTGTAAACATGTATACGTAGGGCACAGCTGTAAAAGAGACCTTGGTCTCAGTCTGTGTTCCTTGTTGAAATAAAGGTATAATAAAACACAATCTAAAGAGATGGAATACAAATATGTACATATAAATATTTGGATGGGCCCTGACCTAGCAGCATAGACAATATGCAATAGATGGTATAAAATACAGTATATACATCTGGGATGAATAGTGAAAGATATGTAAACATCATTATTAAAGTGCCGTTAATAAAGTGACTAGTGTTCCATTTAAAGTGGCCAATGATTTCAAGTATGTATGTAGGCAGCAGCTTCTCTGTGCTAGTGATGGATGTTTAACAGTCTGATGGCCTTGAGATAGAAGCTACGTTTCAGTCTCTCGGGCCCAGCTTTGATGCACCTGTACTGACCTCGCCTTCTGAATGGTAGTGAGGTGAACAGGCAGCGGATCGGGTGGTTGATGTCCTTGATGATCTTTTTGGCCTTCCTGTGACATCGGGTGCTGTAGGTGTCCTGGAGGGCAGGTAGTTTTCCTCCGGTGATGCGTTGTGCAGACCACACCACCCTCTGGAGAGCCTTGTGGTTGTGGGCGGTGCAGTTGCTGTACCAGGCTGTGATACAGCCCAACAGGATGCTCTCAATTGTGCATCTATAGAAGTTTGTGAGAGTTTTAGGTGACAAGCCAAATTTCTTCAGCCTCCTGGCGCTGTTGTGCCTTCTTCACCACACAGTCTGTGTGGGGTGGACCATTTCAGTTTGTCCGTGATGTGTACGCCGAGTGGCAGAAGTGTAGAAACAGATATGCCTAACAGAAGTGTAGTGTATTTGTGACATTCAATACATGCTGAGTGGCAATTTAGTATGGGTAAATCTGTTGTTCATATGCACTCTGTCTGTGTCTGTTCTCTGACGTGTGTCTCCTTGTGTCTCTCTCCATGTGCCTCTCCAGATTGACGAGGTAACTGCCCCACTGATCGCCAGCCTGATCAAATACACCAGCTAAGCTATGGAATTATATTATGGAACTGTTAAAGCTAGGATTGACACATTCCTTAGACATTAGACACTAGCATGGACACATTCTTTAGACATTAGTCATTAGGATTGACACATTATTTAGACATTAGTCGTTAGGATTGACACATTCTTTAGACATTAGTCGTTAGGATTGACACATTCTTTAGACATTAGACACTAGCATGGACACATTCTTTAGACATTAGTCGTTAGAATTTACACATTCTTTAGACATTAGTCGTTAGGATTGACACATTCTTTAGACATTAGTCGTTAGGATTGACACATTCTTTAGACATTAGTCATTAGGAGTGACACATTCTTTAGACATTAGTCATTAGGATTGACACATTCTTTAGACATTAGTCGTTAGGATTGACACATTCTTTAGACATTAGTCATTGGAATTTACACATTCTTTAGACATTAGTTGTTAGGATTGACACATTCTTTAGACATTAGTCGTTAGGATTGACACATTCTTTAGACATTAGTCGTTAGGATTGACACATTCTTTAGACATTAGTCATTAGGATTGACACATTCTTTAGACATTAGTCGTTAGGATTGACACATTCTTTAGACATTAGTCGTTAGGATTGACACATTCTTTAGACGTATCAGGACTCAGGCTAAGACACAGATCCAGACACAGGAGGTGGATTGTACAAGTCTCAGAGTTTATTATAGTACAAGGGACAGGCAAAAGGTAAGTCAAGGCAGGCAAAGAGTTGAGATCCAAATCAGAGTCAGGCAGGTACAGGACAGCAGGCAGGATCAGGACAGCAGGCAGGATCAGGACAGCAGGCAGGATCAGGACAGCAGGCAGGATCAGGACAGCAGGCAGGTACAGGACAGCAGGCAGGATCAGGACAGCAGGCAGGATCAGGACAGCAGGCAGGATCAGGACAGCAGGCAGGATCAGGACAGCAGGCAGGATCAGGACAGGCAGAAAGGTCAGAACTGGGAAGACTAGGAAAAACAAAAATACAGGAACACGCTGGTAGGACATGACAAGACAAACTTGGAACAGACAAACAGAAAACGTAGGTATTAATACACAGGAGATAATGGGGACAAATGGGAGACACCTGGTGGGGGGTGAAGACACCTGGTGGGGGGTGTCAAGCACAAGACAGGTAAAACAGACATTAGACATTAGACACGAACAACATGATTCTTTGTATCATAGTATCAGATTTTATTTCACTGACTCAAGTTAGCATGTTATATCTAGTGTGTATAGCTCTATTAGGGGGAATATCCAGATGGCCCATGTTAGCATGTTAGCATGTTATATCCAGTGTGTATAGCTCTATTAGGGGGAATATCCAGATGGCCCATGTTAGCATGTTAGCATGTTATATCCAGTGTGTATAGGTCTATTAGGGGGCATATCCAGATGACCCATGTTATATCCAGTGTGTATAGGTCTATTAGGGGGAATATCCAGATGGCCCATGTTAGCATGTTATATCCAGTGTGTATAGGTCTATTAGGGGGAATATCCAGATGGCCCATGTTAGCATGTTAGCATGTTATATCCAGTGTGTATAGGTCTATTAGGGGGAATATCCAGATGGCCCATGTTAGCATGTTAGCATGTTATATCCAGTGTGTATAGGTCTATTAGGGGGAATATCCAGATGGCCCATGTTAGCATGTTATATCCAGTGTGTATAGGTCTATTAGGGGGAATATCCAGATGGCCCATGTTAGCATGTTAGCATGTTATATCCAGTGTGTATAGGTCTATTAGGGGGAATATCCAGATGGCCCATGTTAGCATGTTAGCATGTTTTATCCAGTGTGTATTGGTCTATTAGGGGGCATATCCAGATGACCCATGTTATATCCAGTGTGTATAGGTCTATTAGGGGGATATCCAGTGTGTATAGGTCTATCAGGGAGGAATATCCAGCTGGCCCATATTCTATCCAGTGTGTATAGGTCTATTAGGGGGGATATCCAGTGTGTATAGGTCTATTAGGGGGAATATCCAGATGGCCCATGTTATATCCAGTGTGTATAGGTCTATCAGGGAGGAATATCCAGATGACCCATGTTATATCCATTGTGTATAGGTCTATCAGGGAGGAATATCCAGATGACCCATGTTATATCCAGTGTGTATAGGTCTATCAGGGGGCATATCCAGATGACCTATGTTATATCCAGTGTGTATAGCTCTTTTAGGGGGAATATCCAGATGGCCCATGTTATATCCAGTGTGTATAGGTCTAGCCAGTGGACACAGCCCGTGTGTAGCTTATGTTCTAATTCATGTCTACTTGGCAGAATCACAATCATGAAAATTTAGACTGCTCTGGGCAGGTCTGATTGTAGCTAGATATGTTCGAGTCGTTTCAGGAACAATTTTAGCTAACCCTAACTGTTTTCCTACCTAATTCTCCTAACCGTAACCTAATTTTCCTAACGTACCACATTAATTCTCCTAACCTTAACCTAATTGTCCTAACCTGCCAAGTTAATTCTCCTAACCTTAACCTAATTCTCCTAACCTGGCATGTTAATTCTCCTAAACTTAACCTAATTCTCCTAACCTGCCACGTTAATTCTCCTAACCTTAACCTAATTCTCCTAACCTGGCATGTTAATTCTCCTAAACTTAACCTAATTCTCCTAACCTGCCACGTTAATTCTCCTAACCTTAACCTAATTCTCCTAACCTGGCATGTTAATTCTCCTAAACTTAACCTAATTCTCCTAACCTGCCACGTTAATTCTCCTAACCTTAACCTAATTCTCCTAACCTGGCATGTTAATTCTCCTAAACTTAACCTAATTCTCCTAACCTGCCACGTTAATTCTCCTAACCTTAACCTAATTGTCCGAACCTGCCACGTTAATTCTCCTAACCTTAACCTAATTCTCCTAACCTGGCATGTTAATTCTCCTAAACTTAACCTAATTCTCCTAACCTGCCACGTTAATTCTCCTAACCTTAACCTAATTCTCCTAACCTGGCATGTTAATTCTCCTAAACTTAACCTAATTCTCCTAACCTGCCACGTTAATTCTCCTAACCTTAACCTAATTCTCCTAACCTGGCATGTTAATTCTCCTAAACTTAACCTAATTCTCCTAACCTGCCACGTTAATTCTCCTAACCTTAACCTAATTCTCCTAACCTGGCATGTTAATTCTCCTAAACTTAACCTAATTCTCCTAACCTGCCACGTTAATTCTCCTAACCTTATCCTAATTCTCCTAACCTGCCACGTTAATTCTCCTAACCTTAACCTAATTCTCCTAACCTGCCACGTTAATTCTCCTAACCTTAACCTAATTGTCCTAACCTGCCACGTTAATTCTCCTAACCTTAACCTAATTCTCCTAACCTGGCATGTTAATTCTCCTAAACTTAACCTAATTCTCCTAACCTGCCACGTTAATTCTCCTAACCTTAACCTAATTGTCCTAACCTGGCATGTTAATTCTCCTAAACTTAACCTAATTCTCCTAAACTTAACCTAATTCTCCTAATCTGACAAGTAAATTCTCGTAACTTAATGATCGGACCCTTTATTTCATTGACATACCCCAAATCTAACTGCCCTGAAGCAGGGATATGCATATTCTTGGTACCATTTGAAAGGAAACTCTTTGAAGTTTGTGGAAATGTAGAATATAACACATTAGATCTGGTAAAAGACATTACAAAGAAAAAAACAACTGTTTTTTTGTACCTTTATCTTTAAAATGCAAGAGAAAGGCCATAATGTATTATTCCAGCCCAGGTGCAATTTAGATTTTGGCCACAAGATGGCAGCAGTGCATGTGCAAAGTTTTAGACTGATCCAATGAACCATTGCATTTATGTTCAAAATGTTGTATCAAGACTGCCCAAATGTGCCTAATTTGTTTATTAATAACTTTTCAAAGTTCAAAACTGTGCACTCTCCTCAAACAATAGCATGGTATTCTTCCACTGTAATAGCTACTGTAAATTGGACAGTGCAGTTAGATTAACAAGAATGTAAGCTTTCTGCCAATATCAGATATGTCTATGTCCTGGGAAATGTTCTTGTTACTTACAACCTCATGCATTAGCCTACGTTAGCTTAACCATCCCGCAGGGGACCCACCAATCCTAAAGAAGTTTCTCCTAACATTAACCTAATTCTCCTAACCTGCTACTAAAAGTCAGTAATCGTCAAAACCGGCAGACTTGCCCTGAGAGTAGTGTGAATATCCACTAATATGATACAATGTCTATTTTTGTCAGACATCAACTAACGACGCCACAGAGAAGGATGCGCTGCAGCCTGGCAGCAAGATTGTTGCCGCGGGATACGCACTCTATGGTAGTGCCACCTTGGTTGCCCTCTCCACCGGACAGGGCCTCAACTTCTTTATGCTGGACCCTGTGAGTTTGTGGAAGTAATAGCCCCATATTCAAAGTTAATTCACAGGAGTTTCCTTAGCGCAGGCTAATCCACCACCCACACTGAGCAACAGTGTTTACTCAGACTCGAGGACAGATATAGAGGACAGAGAACAGAGACCGAGGCAGGGGGCAAGGACAGAGACAGAGGTCAGAGACAGAAGAAAGAGGACAGAGACAGAGGACAGAGACAGACAGAGGTCAGAGACAGAAGAGAAACAATGTAAAAATACATACAGAGGACAGGGACAGAGACAGAGGGCAGAGGACAGAGGACAGTGGACAGGGAGAGTGGACAGAGGACAGGGACAGAGACAGAGGCCAGAGGACAGTGGACAGGGACATTGACAGAGGACAGAGGACAGTGGTCAGAGACAGAAGAGAAACAATGTAAAAAGACATACAGAGGACAAGGACAGAGACAGAGGCCAGAGGGCAGAGGACAGAGGACAGAGGCCAGTGGACAGAGGACAGTGGACAGTGGACAGTGGACAGTGAACAGGGGACAGAGGACAGAGGACAGTGGACAGTGAACAGGGGACAGAGGACAGAGGACAGGGACAGAGGACAGTGGACAGAGGACAGAGGACAGTGGACAGTGGACAGTGGACAGTGGACAGAGGACAGTGGACAGAGACAGAGGACAGAGGACAGTGGACAGAGGACAGAGGACAGAGACAGAGGCCAGTGGACAGAGGACAGAGGACAGAGGACAGAGACGGAGGCCAGTGGACAGAGACAGAGGACAGAGACGGAGGCCAGTGTCGGTAAAATAACAAGTGAATGTCCTTAACTAACTGTGTTGTTAACTAACCCTAACCCTAACCCTTAACTAACTGTGTTGTTTGGTTTCCAGGCGATTGGAGAGTTTATCCTGACAGAGAAAAATGTGAAGATCAAGCCCAAAGGAAAGATCTACAGTCTGAACGAGGGATACGCCAAATACATGCACCCATCCATCAACGCGTACCTGAAGCACAAGAAATACCCAGAGGTACACACACACACATACACACACACACGCAAACATGATCATCACCTGACACCTTGAGCTTTGGAACCACAAATAACTTTTAGCGATCTTCCATTTCCCCATTAAACACACTAGCCTTATGGAACCCATTAAACACACTAGCCGTATGGAACCCATTAAACACACTAGCCTTATGGAACCCATTAAACACACTAGCCTTATGGAACCCATTAAACACACTAGCCTTATGTATTCTTGCTGACAGTGAGTCCAGTAGTCAGTTAGCCTCACAGTAACCTCTCTGTCTAGCCTTATGGAACCCACCATAAGTGTATTCTTGCTGACAGTTATTCCAGTAGTCAGTTACTCTCACCTCACGGTACCACTCACTAGCTCATACTACAGGTAAAGGGGGGTCAAACACAACCCCATTCACATCGAGGAGGCTGTAGTGGAGTGGGTCGAGAGTTCCTTTGTGTCCACATCACCAACAAACTATCATGTTCAAAAACTCACCAAGAAAGTCGTGAAGAGGGCACCACAACACCTTCTCCCCCTCAGGAGACTGAAAAGATTTGGCATGGGTCCCCAGATCCTCAAAAATGTCTACAGCTGCACCATCGAGAGCACACTGACCAGTTGTATGGTAACTGCTCGGCATCCGACCATACGGCGCTACAGAAGGTAGTGCGTATGGCCCAGGATATTCACTGCGGCCAAGCTTCCTGCCATCCTGTACCTATATACCAGGCGGTGTCAGAGAAAGGCCCAAAAGATTGTCACCCAATACTCCAGTCACCTAAGTCATAGACTGTTCTTTCAGCTACCGCACGGCAAGCGGTACCAGAGCGCCAAGTCCAGGTCCAAAAGGCTCCTTACCAGCTTCTACCCCCAAACCATAAGACTGCTGAACAGCTTCTACCCCCAAGCCATAAGACTGCTGAACACCTTCTACCCCCAAGCCATAAGACTGCTGAACACCTTCTACCCCCAAGCCATAAGACTGCTGAACACCTTCTACCCCCAAGCCATAAGACTGCTGAACACCTTCTACCCCCAAGCCATAAGACTGCTGAACACCTTCTACCCCCAAGCCATAAGACTGCTGAACACCTTCTACCCCCAAGCCATAAGACTGCTGAACACCTTCTACCCCCAAGCCATAAGACTGCTGAACACCTTCTACCCCCAAGCCATAAGACTGCTGAATACCTTCTACCCCCAAGCCATAAGACTGCTGAACACCTTCTACCCCCAAGCCATTAGACTGCTGAACACCTTCTACCCCCAAGCCATTAGACTGCTGAACAACTAATCAAATGGCCACCAGAACCATTTACATTGACCCCCACCATTTGTTTTGTACACTGCTGCTACACGCTGTTTATTATCATCAAATCAAATGTATTTATAAAGCCCTTCTTACATCAGCTGATATCTCAAAGTGCTGTACAGAAACCCAGCCTAAAACCCCAAACAGCAAGCAATGCTGTTTGGCACCTCAGGAGTAAATGTCAGTTGGCTTTTCATAGCCGATCCTTCAGAGTGTCTCTACCGCTCCTGCTGTCTCTAGAGAGTTGAAAACAGCAGGTCTGGGACAGGTAGCACGTCCGGTACTATGCATATTATCTATGCATAGTCACTTTACCCCTACCTACATGTACAAATGACCTTGTTTTACTAACCTGTACTCATGCACAATGACTAGGCACCGGTACCCCCTGTATATAACCTTATTTATATAGCCTCATTATTGTTATTTTGTGTTACTTTTTAATAGATTTTTTTACGGTGTTTTATTTTGTAAATCTTTACTTAACTCTATTTTCCCAAAACTGCATTGTTGGTTAAGGGTTTGTAAGTAGGAATTTCACGGTAAGGTCTACTACACCTGTTGTATCCGGCTCATGTGACAAATAACATGTGTTTTGATTTGATTATATTTTATTTATTTTTATTATTATTTTTTTTTATTATTTTTTTTATTATTATTTATTTTTATATTTTTTATTTTATTTGATCTGTGTGAGGATGCATCAATCAAATGTATTTTTAAAGCCCTTTTTACATCAGCCGATGTCACAAAGTGCTGTACAGAAACCGAGCCTAAAACCACAAACAGCAAGCAATGCAGGTGTAGAAGCATGGTGGCTAGGAAAAACTCCCAAGAAAGGAAGGAACCTAGGAAGAAACCTAGAGAGCAACCAGGCTCTGAGGGGTGGCCAGTCATCTTCTGGCTGTGCCGGGTGGAGATTATAACAGTACATGGCCAAGATGTTTAAACGTTCAAAGATGACCTGCAGGGTCAAATAATATTAATAATCACAGTGGTTGTAGAGGGTGCAACAGGTCAACACCTCATGAGTAAATGTCAGCTGGCTTTTCATAGCCGAGCATTTAGAGTTAAAGAAAGCAGGTGCGGAAGAGAGAGAGAGTTGAAAACAGCAGGTCTGGGACAGGTAGCACGTCCGATGAACAGGTCAGGATTCCATAGCCGCAGGCAAAACAGTTGAAACTGGAGCAGCAGCACGGCCAGGTGGACTGGGGACAGCAAGGAGTCATCATGCCAGGTAGTCCTGAGGCTTGGTCATAGGGCTCAGATCTTCCGGGAGGGAGAAGGAGAGAGAGAGAATTAGAGATAGTATACTTAAATTCACACAGGACACCGGATACGATAGGAGAAGTACTCCAGATATAACAAACTGACCCTAGCCCCCGACACATAAACTACTGCAGCATAAATACTGGAGGCTGAGACAGGAAGGGTCAGGAGACACTGTGGCCCCGTCCGACGATACCCCCAGACAGGGCCAACCAGGCTGAAAATAACCCCACCCACTTTGCCAAAGCACAGTCCCCACACCCCTACAAGGATATCTTCAACCACCAACATACTACCCTGAGACAAGAGTATTGATCACAAAGATCTCCCCCACGGCACAACCCAAGGGGGGGCGCCAACCCGGACAGGAAGATCACATCAGTGACTCAACCCATTCAAGTGATGCACCCCTCCTAGGGATGGCATGGAAGAGCACCAGTAAGCCAGTGACTTAGCACCCGTAATAGGGTTTGAGGCAGAGAATCAGGGTGGAGAGAGGGGAACCGGCCAGGCAGAGACAGCAAGGGCTGTTCGTCGCTCCAGTGCCTTTCCGTTCACCTTCATACCCCTGGTCCAGACTACACTCAATCATAGAACCTACTGAAGAGATGAGAATTCAATGAAGACTTACAGGTCGAGACCGAGTCTGTGTCTCTCACATGGATAGGCAGACCATTCTGTAAAAATTGAGCTCCATGGGAGAAAGTCCTGCCCCCAGCTGATTGCTTAGCCATTCTAGGGACAATAAGGAGGCCTGTGTCTTGTGATCGTTGCGAACGTGTAAGTATGTACGGCAGGGCCAAATCGGAGAGATAGGTAGGAGCAAGCCCATGTAATGCTTTGTAGGTTAGCAGTAACCTACTTAAAATCATCCCTAGCCTTAACAGGAAGCCAGTGTAGAGAGGCTAGCACTGGAGTAATATGATCACATCTTTTGGTTCTTGTCAAGATTCTAGCAGCCGTGTTTAGCACAAACTGAAGTTTATTTAGTGCTTTATCCGGGTAGCAGAGCATAGCAGTAGTCTAATCTAGAAGTGACAAAAGCATGGATTAATTTTTCTGCATCATTCTTGGACATAAAGTTTCAGATTTTTGCAATGTTATGAAGATGGAATAAAGCTGTCCTTAAAACAGTCTTGAAATGTTCGTCAAAAGAGAGATCAGGGTCCAGAGTAACGCCAAGGTCCTTCACAGTTTTATTTGAGACGACTGTACAACCATCAAGATTAATTATCAGATCCAACAGAAGATCTCTTTGGGACCTAGAACAAGCATCTCTGTTTTGTCCGAGTTTAAAAGTAGAACATTGGCAGCCATCCACTTCCTTATGTCTGAAACACAGGCTTCTAGCGAGGGCAATTTTGAGGCTCCACCATGTTTCATTGAAATGTACAGCTGTGTGTCATCCGCATAGCAGTGAAAGTTAACATTGTGTTTCCAAATGACATCACCAAGAAATAAAATATATAGTGAAAATCATAGTGGTCCTAAAACGGAACCTTGAGGAACACCGAAACTTACAGTTGATTTGTCAGAGGACAAACCATCCACATATACAACCTGATGTCTTTCCGACAGATAAGATCTAAACCAGGCCAGAACTTGTCCTTATAGACCAATTTGGGTATCCAATCTCTCCAAAAGAATGTGGTGATCGATTGTGTCAAAAGCAACACTAAGGTCTAGGAGCACGAGGACAGATGCAGAGCCTCAGTCTGATGCCATTAAAAGGTAATTTACCAACTTCACGAGTGCAGTCTCAGTGCTATGATGGGGTCTAAAACCAGACTGAAGCGTTTCGTATACATTGTTTGTTTTCAGGAAGTCAATGAGTTGCTGTACAACAGTTTTTTCTAAACATTATGAGAGGAATGGGAGATTCGATATAGGCCGATTATGTTTCATATTTTCTCGGTCAAGGTTTGGCTTTTTCAAGATTGGCTTTATTACTGCCACTTTTAGTGCATTTGGTACACATCCGGTGGATAGGGAGGCGTTTGTTATGTTCAACATAGGAGGGCCAAGCACAGGAAGCAGCTCAGATAGGTGGTTAACCAAGTTCATAGCACGGCTTTAGATGATCCTTGGTTGGGGTCTAAGCAAAATATTTGTTGCGATTGCAAACTTGATAAAATGGCGGTCCGATAGTCCAGGATTATGAGGAAAAACATTAAGATCCACAATATTTATTCCACGGGACAAAACTAGGTCCAGAGTATGACTGTGGCAGTGAGTAGGTCCGGAGACATGTTGGACAAAACCCAGACATGTTGGATGATGACTCCGAAAGCCTTTTGGAGTGGGTCTGTGGACCTTTCCATGTGAATATTAAAATCACAAAAAAATTGAATATTATCTGCCATGACTACAAGGTCCGACAGGATTTCAGGGAACTCAGTGAGGAATGCTGTATACAGCACAGGAGGCCTGTTAAGGGTTGTGTGGGGGATATGGTCACTTATGTAAGCAGGAGGAGAGGCCTCATTTAACAGTTAATAGACTTAAGCTATGTTTCAGTCAGGCTAATCACATCAAGATTATGATCAGGGATTTGTTCATTCAATATAACTGCCTTGGAAGTGAGGGATCTAACATTAAGTAGCCCTATTTTGAGATGTGAGATATCACAATCTCTTTCAATAATGACAGGAATGAAGGAGGTATTTATTCCAGTGAGATTGCTAAGGAGAACACTGCCATGTTTAGTTTTGCCCAACCTAGATCAAGGCACAGACACGGTCTCAATGGGGATAGCTGAGCTGACTTCACTGACTGTGCTAGTGGCAGACTCCACTAAACTGTCAGGCTGGCTAACAGCCTGCTGCCTGGCCTGCACCCTATCTGCTGCCTGGCCCCAGCCTCAAACTCAGGTCATGTGTGTACCTAACTGACCCTCTCTGCCCATTCATCACCATTTACCCGTTGCTGTCTTAGCTCTCCTGATCAACACCTGTGATTGCTTTATGCCTCTCTCTAATGTCAATATGCCTTGTCTACTGCTGTCTCAGTTAGTACTTATTGTATCTCTGGAGGCACCAGTTAAGCTAGGTGAGGTCTCCTCATGTGTGGGGGGTGGGACAAAAGAGCTATCTAAGGCATGTTGAGCAGTCAAATAAAACAATCTCTTTCATTGTCACTCAACATCTAGGTTTACCTCCACTATACTCACATCCTACCATACCCTTGTCTGTACATTATGCCCTGAATCTATTCTACCACGCCCAGAAGCCTGCTCCTTTAATTATCTGTTCCCAGTGCACTAGACGACCAGTTCTTTTAGCCTTTAGCCTTACCCTATTCCCCCTCTGTTCCTCTGGTGATGTAGAGGTTAACCCAGGCCCTGTAGCCCCCAGTACCACACCTATTCCCCAGGCACTCTCATTTGTTGACTTCTGTAACCTTAAAAGCCTTGGTTTCATGCATGTTAATTAACATCAGAAGCCTCCTCCCTAAGTTTGTTTTATTCACTGCTTTAGCACACTCCACCAACCCTGATGTCCTTACCGTGTCTGAATCCTGGCTTAGGAAGGCCACTAAAAATTCAGAAATGTCCATCCCTAACTACAACATATTGTCACACCCTGACCATAGTTTGCTTTGTATGTTTCTATGTTTTGGTTGGTCAGGGTGTGATCTGAGTGGGCATTCTATGTTGGATGTCTTGTTTGTCTATTTCTATGTCTGGCCTGATATGGTTCTCAATCAGAGGCAGGTGTTAGTCATTGTCTCTGATTGGGAACCATATTTAGGTATCCTGGGTTTCACTGTGTGTTTGTGGGTGATTGTTCCTGTCTCTGTGTTTTGCACCAGACAGGGCTGTTTTTTGGTTTTCCACGTTTGTTGTTTTGTAGTGTTCGTGTTTATCCTTTTTGTTATTAAACATGAATCAACATAATCACGCTGTTTTTTGGTCCGCCTCTCCTTCACCACAAGAAGACCGTTACACGTATTCCGTCAAGATAGAACTGCCAAAGGCTGCGGAGTTACAATCCACTGCAGAGTTCTATCATACTATCCAGGTCTGTGCCCAAACTATTCGAGCTTCTACTTTTAGAAATCCACCTTTCCAGAAACAAGTCTCTCACCGTTGCCGCTTGTTATTGACCCCCTTCAGCTCACAGCTCTGCCCTGGACACCATATGTGAATTGATTATCACCCATTTATCTTCAGAACTCGTGCTGCTAGGTGACCTAAACTGGGACATGCTTAACACAATCTCACACAAATTATCAAGGAACCTACCAGTTACAACCCAAAATCTGTAACCACGGGCACCCTCTTAGATAACATCCTGACCAACTTGCCCTCTAAATACACCTCTGCTGTCTTCAACCAGGATCTCAGCGTCACTGCCTCATTGCCTGCGTCGGTAATGGATCCGCGGTCAAACGGCCACCCCTCATCACTGTCAAACGTTCCCTAAAACACTTCTGCAAGCAGGCCTTTCTAACCAATCTGGCCTGGGTATCCTGGAAGGATATTGACCTCATCCCGTCAGTAGAGGATGCTCTTCTAAAGTGCTTTCCTCTCCACCTTAAATAAGCATGCCCCATTCAATAAATGTAGAACTAAGATCCGATATAGCACTTGGTTCACCCCAGACTTGACTGCCCTTGACCAGCACAAAAACATCCTATGGCGTTCTGCATTAGCATCGAATAGCCCCCATGATATGCAACTTTTCAGGGAAGTTAGGAACCAATATACACCGTCAGTTAGGAAAGCAAAGGCTATCTTTTTCAAACAGAAATTTGCATCCAGTTGCACAAATTCCAAAAAGTTTTGGGACACTGTAAAGTCCATGGAGAATAAGAGCACCTCCTCCCAGCTGCCCACTGCACTGAGGATAGGAAATACTGTCACCACCGATAAACACCTCGCGACACAACGCCTCTCCCGTATTTGACCTAAATAGTTTGTATGTATGTATTGATATGTAGAGCACGTGTGCATTTTAAAAATGTATATAGTTCTTTCCTTGAGCTGCTCTTGTCTAAAGATGTTCTGTATTATGTAATTCTGTATTATGTTTCATGTTTTGTGTGGACCCCAGGAAGAGTAGCTGCTGCTTATGCAACAGCTAATGGGGATCTTAATAAAATACCAAATACCAAAATTGCATATTTCCCAGCATGCTTTTCAAGTGAATGTGAGAGATGTCCACCTATGACTATGTTTGTTAGTGACAGAGACATATTTGTTACATTAATACATTTGCAGCACTGGATCCTTCACCAAGTGATTGCCTAAGTGAATGTATTTGAATTTAAATTGAACTCTTTGTGACTTGTACATTATACACTTCAGAAGGCCTTTAGTTATGTACTAGTTGTTCTGAAAATCCTGATCTGCAAGTCACAATACGCTGGTGTGTGAAGTGATTAGTTATTCCTATCGGAATCCAGCCAGTGGGAGGATGTCCAACAATTGGAATATTTTATCCCCCACCACCTGCATTCAGCCTGACTGCTATTGTGAAGGACTTGACAACCAATACTACCTAAACCATGTAAACTGGAGTATCTCAGTAACAGGTGTAATAAGTCCAACCCCTTACAGATTGGATTAGTTTAGAAACATTTCAGTTATTTATCTTTGTATAGTATAAGATTAATGAATCAATGTGCATGCAGAAACATAGATATTAAAATAAAAAATGTCTAAAAATCAACCTGCAACAAAGTATCCTGGGAAATACTGTATGATAAAGAGGCCCTTCAACATATTCTTTTACTCCGAGAGTTAACGGAAATGAACTCAACACAGTCGATTAACCGATACCACTGTAATTCAAATAACACTTTATTTATTCACCGCAGGTGGTATCAATTTTAATCCCACTGGTGTTAACACCACTAGAATCAACACTCAGATATAACACTGGTGTTAACCCCATTAGAATCAACACTCAGATATAACACTGGTGTTAACCCCACTAGAATCAACACTCAGATATAACACTGGTGTTAACCCCATTAGAATCAACACTCAGATATAACACTGGTGTTAACCCCATTAGAATCAACACTCAGATATAACACTGGTGTTAACCCCACTAGAATCAACACTCAGATATAACACTGGCGTTAAACCCATTAGAATCAACACTCAGATATAACACTGGTGGTAACCCCATTAGAATCAACACTCAGATATAACACTGGTGTTAACCCCATTAGAATCAACACTCAGATATAACACTGGTGTTAAACCCATTAGAATCAACACTCAGATATAACACTGGTGTTAACCCCATTAGAATCAACACTCAGATATAACACTGGTGTTAAACCCATTAGAATCAACACTCAGATATAACACTGGTGTTAAACCCATTAGAAGCATCGCTCAGATATAACACTGGTGTTAACCCCATTAGAATCAACGCTCAGATATAACACTCACAACACTTTTTACCTTAACACTGAGATTTTAACACGTGCAAATGTGCTGTGTAGCTGTGCATAGCCTCCTGTTGCTTGCTACTGTAGCTTCATCTATGGCTCTGGCAAACGAATATGGTTGTGATGGTATCAATCAAAACTGTACATCAATCAATCAAAGTTGTTTAGATAACAGTGTATGGTGATGAGAGTGAGTTCAGTGTCTTGTTGTCTCTGCCCCTATAGGACGGGAGCGCCCCCTATGGAGCAAGGTATGTGGGCTCTATGGTGGCAGACGTCCATCGCACCATCGCATATGGAGGAATCTTCATGTACCCCGCCAATGAAAAGAGCCCTAAGGGAAAGGTAGGTTTAGCCTTAACCATTGACCTCTAACCCCTAAACCCTGACCTTTAGCCCTAACCCTATCAACAAGAAGATAATGTTTGAAGAGGTAGGGTTTCAGATGTTTTCAGAAGATGAGCAGGGACTCTGATGTCCTAGATTCAGGGGGAAGCTGGTTCCACCATTGGGGTGCCAGAACAGAGGAGGAGCATAGACTGGGCTGAGACAGGAGCTGCCCTCCCGTGGGGGTTGAAGGGCCAAGGGACCTGAGGTGACAGAACAGAGGAGGAGCATAGACTGGGCTGAGACAGGAGCTGCCCTCCCGTGGGGGTTGGAGGGCCAAGGGACCTGAGGTGACAGAACGGAGTGCTCGGGTTGGGGTGTAGGGTTTGAGCCTGAAGGTAGGAAGGGGCAGTTCCTCTTGCAGTTCCGTAGGTAAGCATCATGGTCTGGTAGTGGAGCTTCAACTGGAGGCCAGTGGAGAGTGAGGAGGAGCGGCGTGACATGAGGGAACTTGGGTTCAAAACCAGGCGGCCTGCTGCAATCTCAATAGGTTGCATGGGTTTGACGGCACAAGCGGGGAGCCCAGCCAACAGAGAGTTGCAGATGTCCAGACGGTAGATGACAAGTCCCTGGATTAGGACCTGCGCCACTTCCTGTGTGAGGTAGGGTCATACTCTACGGTTGTTGTTGAGCATGAACCTGCAGTAGTCACTGCTTTGATGTTTGCAGAGAACAACAGGGTGTCGTCCAGGGTCACGCCAAGGTTCTTTGTACTCTGGGAGGGCGACACTGTGGAGTCAACCGTGATGGAGAAGTCTTTAATTCAGCGGGGAGGCCATCCCCGGAAGGAAGAGCAGCTCCGTCTTGTTGAGCTCGAGGTGGTGGGACGACATCCAAGCTGAGGTATCTGTCAGGCATTCAGAGATGCGTTTCGCCACCTGCGTGTCAGAAGGTGGGAAGAAGAAAAGTAGTTGAGTGTCATCCGCATAGCAATGACAGGAGAGACCATGTGAGGATATAGCTGTAGTAATACCATTGCAGCTGTAGTAATGCCATTGTTGTAGTAGAGGCTCTGTCCATGGGGAAACAGGGGCCAGGTCTCTCTGGCTATGGGGAAACAGTGCCCAGGTCTCTCCGGCTATGGGGAAACAGGGCCCAGGTCTCTCTGGATGTGGGAAAACAGGGCCCAGGGCTCTCCGGATGTGGGGAAACAGGGCCCAGGTCTCTCTGGCTATGGGGAAACAGGGCCCAGGTCTCTCTGGCTATGGGGAAACAGGGCCCAGGGCTCACTGGCTATGGGGAAACAGGGCCCAGGGCTCACTGGCTATGGGGAAACAGGGCCCAGGTCTCTCCGGCTATGGGGAAACAGGGACCAGGTCTCTCTGGATGTGGGGAAACAGGGCCCAGGTCTCTCTGGATGTGGGGAAACAGGGCCCAGGTCTCTCTGGCTATGGGGAAACAGGGCCCAGGTCTCTCTGGCTATGGGGAAACAGGGCCCAGGTCTCTCTTGCAAGGAGAAGGAAAGTTAAGAAAGATATAAACAATAGCTAATCCAGTTAAATAGGTTGAAGCTGTGTGTCACGCCTTCACATTCCCTCCTCTAATCTTGGTGTGTGTATTCCTTTCCCTTCCCTAGCTGCGTTTGCTGTACGAGTGCAACCCCATCGCCTTCCTGATCGAGCAGTGTGGAGGCGTGGCGACTACGGGAGAAGGGCGTGTCCTAGACGTGGTTCCAACCAACATCCACCAGAGAGTTCCGTTTATTGTGGGTTCACCTGATGACGTCAACGAGTACCTCGACTTTGTCAAGAAGCACAAGTAGAACGACAACAAAACTTGAATAAAAGTTAAATACCAACAAGAAAAACATGAGTAACTACATGTCTGTCCATCAGCAAGAAGAGCAAATAGCACCCTCTTCCTTATATACTGCACTGCTTTTGACCAGGGCCCATATTTCAGGATTCAGATATTCCACTCTTCCTGTTCATGTAACCCTATCCTCAACTCTACTAGAACCAGAACTCTGACAGCTGTTTGTCTCATGCAGTTTCCTTTCTCCTTATTTAGGCTCACTTTATACTCTAGAGAGCAGCCTGCCAGTAGTGAGACACAGTATCAATAATATCACCCTAAAGCCAAACTAACCTGAAGTATTGAGAGACATCCGTGAGACCGGGCTGACTTGTCTGTGTTTTGTGACGTGTGCTAAAGATTAGCTTGCGCCGCCAACGGTCCACCCTGGCAATCAGAGATCAGAAAGAGAAGGAAAGGAGGGAAGAAGGAAATAGAGACAAAGCTAAGTCTGCATAAAGCAGAGACAGGGTCCAGATAAAGTAGCAGTTACTTTCATAGGAACTACACAATAACACTGATCTAGGTCTGATGAACAACAAGCTCCTCTCCTATCCAACTAGGAACTACACAATAACACTGATCTAGGTCTGATAAACAACAAGCTCCTCTCCTATCCAACTAGGAACTACACAATAACACTGATCTTGGTCTGATGAACAACAAGCTCCTCTCCTATCCAACTTGGAACTACACTGTGACCCTGATCTAGGTCTGATAAACAACAAGCTCCTCTCCTATCCAACTAGGAACTACACAATAACACTGATCTAGGTCTGATGAACAACAAGCTCTTCTCCTATCCAACTAGGAACTACACAATAACACTGATCTAGGTCTGATGAACAACAAGCTCCTCTCCTATCCAACTAGGAACTACACAATAACACTGATCTAGGTCTGATAAACAACAAGCTCCTCTCCTATCCAACTAGGAACTACACAATAACACTGATCTAGGTCTGATGAACAACAAGCTCCTCTCCTATCCAACTAGGAACTACACTGTGACCCTGATCTAGGTCTGATAAACAACAAGCTCCTCTCCTATCCAACTAGGAACTACACAATAACACTGATCTAGGTCTGATGAACAACAAGCTCTTCTCCTATCCAACTAGGAACTACACAATAACACTGATCTAGGTCTGATAAACATGATGAAAGGTAACCTTTCAGAGTGTGCCATGACTTCTGACCTCTACCATAACAAGACATTCAGCTGGCTCGGAGCTCAGTGGTAAGGGAAAACACAAACACATCATATGACCACAACAGGGTCTCGAAGGCACGAGGGCATGCCAGAGATATCCCAATTACATCTTCAACACTCCACAGTGTGAGGGGGTCTGGACAAGGAAAACCACTGCTTGTATAAATACTGTGTACATACAGACACACAATATACACACCCAGTTCTGTTGTTATAAAACACACCCAGTTCTGTTGTTATAAAACACACCCAGTTCTGTTGTAACACACACCCAGTTCTGTTGTAACACACACCCAGTTCTGTTGTAACACACACCCAGTTCTGTTGTTATAAAACACACCCAGTTCTGTTGTTATAAAACGCACCCAGTTCTGTTGTTATAACACACACCCAGTTCTGTTGTTATAAAACACACCCAGTTCTGTTGTTATAAAACGCACCCAGTTCTGTTGTTATAAAACGCACCCAGTTCTGTTGTTATAACACACACCCAGTTCTGTTGTTATAACACACACTCAGTTCTGTTGTTATAACACACACCCAGTTCTGTTGTTATAACACACACCCAGTTCTGTTGTTATAAAACGCACCCAGTTCTGTTGTTATAAAACACACCCAGTTCTGTTGTTATAACACACACACCCAGTTCTGTTGTTATAACACACACCCAGTTCTGTTGTTATAACACACACCCAGTTCTGTTGTTATAAAACACACCCAGTTCTGTTGTTATAAAACACACCCAGTTCTGTTGTTATAAAACACACCCAGTTCTGTTGTTATAAAACACACCCAGTTCTGTTGTTATAAAACACACCCAGTTCTGTTATAAAACACACCCAGTTCTGTTATAAAACACACCCAGTTCTGTTGTTATAAAACACACCCAGTTCTGTTGTTATAACACACACCCAGTTCTGTTGTTATAACACACACCCAGTTCTGTTGTTATAACACACACCCAGTTCTGTTGTTATAACACACACCCAGTTCTGTGGTGCGGGAGATGCGGGAATTGACTGTGGAGTTTTATAAAAAATTCTGGGGAATAATTGGACTGGACTTTTGCATGTTGCGTGAGTGCGTTGGGGTAGGAGAGTTGACTCTCCTGCCCAAGAAAGGGGACTTGTGTTTACTTAAGAACTGGAGGCCTGTGGCATTACTCTGCTGCGGACTACAGGATATTTGCCAAGGTCCTCGTTAACTGACTGAAGTCCCATCTGGACTCTAAAGTAGACAACGACCAGGCATATTGTGTACCGGTACTCTCAATCACGGACAACTTGTTCTTAACCAGGGACACGATTGTCTTGTAGAGAGTTTCTAATGTGAACTTTGGACTGGTCTCTTTAGACCAAGAGAAGGCTTTTCATAGAGTGGACTATGAGTATCTGTTTAATGTGATGTCTGTGTTTGGGTTTGGGGTAAGGCTTGTGGCCTGTGTGAAGATGGGGCATTAGACAAGGATGCCCTCTATCGGAGCAGTTATATACACTAGCCATTGAACCTTTTTTGGGCCTGCTACGCAGGAGACTGCAGGGAGTGTTCTGGACAGGTATGGGGTGTGTTGACAGGCATAGCAGTGTCGGCGTATGCAGATGACGTTTCTATGATGGTCAGGTATTGGCAGGATATGCAGGCACTAGAGACAAGTCTGAAGGTGTATGAGGGAGCTTTGTCAGCTAAGGTGAAGTGGGGTAAGAGCAAAACTCTGTTATGTGGGGCATGGAGGGATAGGGCCCCCCTCTTCTTCCACGGGTTTTGCAGTGGGGTTGTGAAGGGCTTAACATTTTGGAGGTGTACCTGGGCTCGAAGAGGTGGGTCAGGAAGAACTGGGAGGGGCTTTCACAGGCAGTGGTGTCAAGACTGGCCAGGTGGAGGTGGCTCCTGTCCCAAGTGTCATAATCAACAAACTAGTGGCATCCTCCCTGTGGCATAAACTGGCAGTCCTCAACCCCCCTGCGGGTCTGCTCACAGACCTGCTACGTAAGCTGGTGGATTTTTTCTGGTCGGGACATAGAGAGCAGGGTGGCTGCATGACTAACGGCGGCAGAAAGACTGCTGTGCCATACTGATGTCGGCAGGAAGAGCTGGTGGACTAGGGTTGGACTGGTGGCTGTTCCTCATAAGGCTGGAGAAGCTGAATACAGCAGGTCTCTCAGATTTTGACTCTGTGGTGCTGAGGGCCTGGCAGCTGTTAAGACCTACACGAGAAGGAGGTGTGGGAGGAGCCTATCTTCCACAACCCAGCCATCCTTTTGAGATCGGTTCAGTCTGCCACCCTGCAAAGGAGACTGATGACACAGGGTTTACTAAGGCTGGGTGACCTGCGGCTGCGGGGGGAGGAGGGGTGGAAAACCCTGGAAGTCCTAGCACAACAAACAGGACTAGATATATTTCTGGGGAAGGTCCAGGAGGCACTGTCTGAGCCGGTAAGGGGGTGTTTGAGCGGCCAAAGAGGGAGGGGGCACCAATATTTCCGCCACTGCAGGTGATGGCAGACAATAGGGACTGGCAAGGGGGTCTGGAGGAATTATATATTTTGTTTGTTTATCCGTTATTTTAACAGGTAAATTGACTGAGAACACGTTCTCATTTACAGAAACGACCTGGGGAATAGTTACAGGGGAGAGGAGGGGGATGAATGAGCCAATTGTAAACTGGGGATTATTAGGTGACCGTGATGGTTTGAGGGCAGATTGGGAATTTAGCCAGGACACCGGGGTTAACACCAGTTAGATTTTAACAATCCGAGCCTGGGGAAGTTTAAGATGGTGGAAGGTAAAGCCCTCTGCATTAAGGTGCGGAACATTAGGAGCCTAACAGGAGTGAAGGCAGGGGGTATGTGGGGCGTAGAGACCTCCAGTGGAAGGCTCTACATGGAGTCCTGGCCACTAACAGCGGTAACAGTGTGGCTGTAATACGGTCAGCATAACAACCCTAGGTGTGACTGGATTATCTGGTGTGACTGGATTGTCTGGTGTGACTGGATTGTCTGGTGTGACTGGGTTGTCTGGTGTGACTGGGTTGTCTGGTGTGACTGGGTTGTCTGGGTTGTCTGGTGTGACTGGGTTGTCTGGTGTGACTGGGTTATCTGGTGTGACTGGGTTATCTGGTGTGACTGGGTTATCTGGTGTGACTGGATTATCTGGTGTGACTGGGTTGTCTGGTGTGACTGGATTATCTAGTGTGACTGGGTTGTCTGGTGTGACTGGATTATGTGGTGTGACTGGGTTGTCTGGTGTGACTGGGTTGTCTGGTGTGACTGGGTTGTCTGGTGTGACTGGGTTGTCTGGTGTGACTGGGTTGTCTGGTGTGACTGGATTGTCTGGTGTGACTGGGTTGTCTGGTGTGACAGGGTTGTCTGGTGTGTCTGGATTATCTGGTGTGACTGGGTTGTCTGGTGTGACTGGGTTGTCTGGTGTGACTGGGTTGTCTGGTGTGACTGGATTATCTGGTGTGACTGGGTTGTCTGGTGTGACTGGATTATCTGGTGTGACTGGGTTGTCTGGTGTGACTGGATTATCTGGTGTGACTGGATTATCTGGTGTGAATGGGTTGTCTGGTGTGACTGGGTTGTCTGGTGTGACTGGGTTGTCTGGTGTGACTGGGTTATCTGGTGTGACTGGGTTATCTGGTGTGACTGGATTATCTGGTGTGACTGGATTATCTGGTGTGACTGGGTTGTCTGGTGTGACTGGGTTGTCTGGGTTGTCTGGTGTGACTGGGTTGTCTGGTGTGTGCGCATGCATGTGTATGTTTGTTTGTTCGTGTGAGTACCTACCTGCCTGAATTCTTATGTGTGTGTTTGTGTGTGTCTGCTGACAATCAGAGCCCTGACCTGTCTGTCTGAGTTCACTATAAACTATCAGTCTGTTTTGTAGGCTCATTAATATACTGGAGCTACTCTCTGTTGTAGAGAAACAGTCAGTAATATACTGGAGCTGTAGAGAAACAGTCAGTAATGTACTGGAGCTGTAGAGAAACAGTCAGTAATGTACTGGAGCTGTAGAGAAACAGTCAGTAATGTACTGGAGCTGTAGAGAAACAGTCAGTAATGTACTGGAGCTGTAGAGAAACAGTCAGTAATATACTGGAGTTGTAGAGAAACAGTCAGTAATGTACTGGAGCTGTAGAGAAACATTCAGTAATGTACTGGAGCTGTAGAGAAACAGTCAGTAATCTACTGGAGTTGTAGATAAACAGTCAGTAATGTACTGGAGCTGTAGAGAAACAGTCAGTAATGTACTGGAGCTGTAGAGAAACAGTCAGTAATCTACTGGAGCTGTAGAGAAACAGTCAGTAATGTACTGGAGCTGTAGAGAAACAGTCAGTCATGTACTGGAGCTGTAGAGAAACAGTCAGTCATGTACTGGAGCTGTAGAGAAACAGTCAGTAATGTACTGGAGCTGTAGAGAAACAGTCAGTAATCTACTGGAGCTGTAGAGAAACAGTCAGTAATATACTGGAGCTGTAGAGAAACAGTCAGTCATGTACTGGAGCTGTAGAGAAACAGTCAGTAATCTACTGGAGCTGTAGAGAAACAGTCAGTAATATACTGGAGCTGTAGAGAAACAGTCAGTCATGTACTGGAGCTGTAGAGAAACAGTCAGTAATCTACTGGAGCTGTAGAGAAACAGTCAGTAATCTACTGGAGCTGTAGAGAAACAGTCATGTCACACCCTGATCTGTTTCACCTGTCTTTGTGATTGTCTCCACCCACCTCCAGGTGTCCCCCATCTTCCCCATTATCTCCTAGGTATTTATACCTGTGTTCTCTGTCTGTTACCAGTTCGTCTTCTTTGTTCAAGTTAACAAACATTTTGTGTCTCAGCTCCTGCTTTTTCCAGTCTCTCTTTTCTCCCGCTCCTGGTTTTGACCCTTGCCTGTCCTGCCTCCGAGCCCGCCTGCCTGACCCCTCTGCCTGACCCCTGAGCCTGCCAGCCGTCCAGTACCGTTGCCCCACCTCTGGTTTATTGACCTCTGCCTGACCCCTCTGCCTGACCCCTCTGCCTGACTTCTCTATTGTCTGCCCCTGTTGGATTATAAAACCATTGTTTATTCAACATTGTTTGCATTTGGGTCTTACCTTCATAGCTGATAAAGTCATTTTGAACATCTTGAAGAACAATCTGGCCTTAATGGCCATGTACTCTTATAATCTCCACCCGGCACAGCCAGAAGAGGACTGGCCACCCCTCAGAGCCTGGTTCCTCTCTAGGTTTCTTCCTAGGGAGTTTTTTCTAGCCACCAAGCTTCTACATCTGCATTGCTTGATGTTTTGGGTTTTTGGCTGGGTTTCTGTATAGCACGTTGTAACACCTGTGGATTTAAAAGGGCTCAAAAAATACATTTGATTGATTGTTTGATTGAGTAATATAGTGGAGCTACTCTACTGTAGATAAACAGTAACATACTTTCTGGAGAAGATGGAGCCGACAGACATGGCAGCTCTGCTTTTAGCGCCTAACCAACTTTACAGTATTTTTTAAAAGTTTTTGTGTTATTTCTAAAATTATTAGCCCAAAACATTTTTAGGTGTTATTACATACACACGGAAGTTTTGGCTATCAGAGCAGCGGTAACTCAACAGCATTCTGACCAGAAATATGACTTTCACAAATTGGATCCTTTGTTGGTAGCCCCCAAGGCAATTTAACTTATCCCAGAGTCTGCTCCAGGATCCCGCAGCTGGAGAAGAGGTATTCGGAGTGGACCTCTAGTCCGCCTCAGGAGGCGTGCACACCATCCACCACTTCCGAGTATATTACTCGCTAATGTTCAGTCGCTTTATAATAAAGTAGTCAAGCTCAGGGCGAGGATCTTCGTCCAGATAGACATCAGGGACTGTAACATACTCTCTTTCATGGAATCATGGCTCTCTCTGGATATACTGTCCCTGTCCAAACAGCCAGCTGGGTTCTCAGTACATCGGGCAGACAGGAATAAAGAACTCTCTGGGAAGAAGAAAGGCGGTGGTGTATGTTTCATGATTAACTACTCATGGTGTGATTGTAATAACGTACAGGAACTCAAGTCTTTTTGTTCACCCGACCTAGAACATCTCACAATCAAAGGCCGACAGTATTACCTCTATTACCTACACTGGACTTTCTGCAAACCACATATCATGAGGCCGCTTTAAAAAAAATATATTAAAAAATATATATATATACTGTATATATCTATATCTATAAATATATATATATATATATATATATATATATATATATATATATATATATATATATATATATATGTTACCTTTATTTAATTAGGCAAGTCAGTAAGAACAAATTCTTATTTACAATGACGGCCTACCCCAGCCAAACCCAGACGATGCTGGGACAATTGTGTGCCGCCCTATGGGACTCCCAATCACAGCTGGATGTGATTCAGCCTGAATTCGAACCAGGGACTGTATTCACGGTGGGTGGGGACTTGAACAGGAAATGAGGAAAATGCTACCAAAGTTTTATCAACACATTACCTGTAGTACTCACTCTTCAAAAACTCTCAACCATTGTTACTCTCCCTTCCGGGATGGCTATGAGGCCCTCCCCCGCCCTAACTCTAACCCCCCAACCTCCCTCCCTAACTCTAAACCCCAAACTCCATCACTAAGTCTAACCCCCATCCTCCCTCCCTGAACTCTAACCCCCAGCCTCCCTCCCTCCCTAACTCTAACCCCCATACTCCCTCCCTAAATCTAACCCCCTCCCTCCCTAACACTAACCCCCCAACCCCCCTCCCTAACTCTAACCTCCCTAACTCTAACCCCCCAACCTCCCTCCCTAACTCTAACCCCCCAACCTCCCTCCCTCCCAAACTCTAACCCCCAACCTCCCTCCCTCCCAAACTCTAACCCCCAACCTCCCTCCCTAACTCTAACCCCCAACCTCCCTCCCTAACTCTAACCCCCAACCTCCCTCCCTAACTCTAACCCCCAACCTCCCTCCCTAACTCTAACCCCCCATCTCAATCTTTCTACCTCTCCTCGACTATCTGTGACCTCCCCAACTACCCTCCCTCCGAAACTCCACACACACACACACACACAGTGATCAGTCATGGGCGGCAGCTGCTGTTGTCACCTACCGCAGGCCTCTCCCACTGGCCTCATTGGTAATGCCAGGGCCTCACAGCGGACATTCCTCTAGCCGGCTCAGTCAGGACAGAAGTATCTTAATAATCTAAACATGTGCTGCATGGACAGAGTGAGGGGGGAAAAAAACAATGTTGTTTAGGTTTGTTTAGCACACACGTATGACCAGGGGAGTGCTGTTCTGAGAACTGCACACTAGGTTCCCGCTTCCTAGGTGTCGAGTTTAGTTTATTATTTATGGTGGTAACATGTCTAGGTCTGCCTCTGTGGTTTACCCATCATACTCTCTGCCTCATGTTGTAACAGGAGAGGGCAGGTGAGTCCTTAAGGGGGTATGACCGAACAGACACAGAGCCCCTAGCAGGCATGCCGAAGGTGCATCACATAGTTGGCCTCTGGTTGTGAGGTATCCTGCATGAATGTGGAAGAGGATCTGTGTCAGGAGGGAGGCCAACCTGAGTCCCCTGATGCACTGCCCTGTCCAGAGTAAGGAGGACATCACCGTGTAGCATAACTGTGAGGTGGCACACAGGCAAGCACACATGTACACTCTCATACACACAAATATTCAGACACTTCTACTTCTCTTCCGCATCCTACTTCTATTCCTCCTCATCCTCCATCTCATATATAGATGCGAGGAGCGACATGACAACTCTAGACGTCATGTCTCTCCTCTCCTCACGTCTAGAGTTGTCATGTCTCTCCTCACGTCTAGAGTTGTCATGTCTCTCCTCTCCGCACAACTCTAGACATGAGGAGAGACATGACAACTCTAGACGTGAGGAGACATGACAACTCTAGACGTGAGGAGAGACATGACAACTCTAGACGTGAGGAAAGGAGAGACATGACAACTCTAGACATGAGGAGAGACATGACAACTCTAGACGTCATGTCTCTCCTCTCCTCACGTCTAGAGTTGTCATGTCTCTCCTCACGTCTAGAGTTGTCATGTCTCTCCTCTCCTCACAACTCTAGACATGAGGAGAGACATGACAACTCTAGACGTGAGGAGAGACATGACAACTCTAGACGTGAGGAGAGACATGACAACTCTAGACGTGAGGAGACATGACAACTCTAGACGTGAGGAGACATGACAACTCTAGACGTGAGGAGACATGACAACTCTAGACGTGAGGAGACATGACAACTCTAGACGTGAGGAGACATGACAACTCTAGACGTGAGGAGACATGACAACTCTAGACGTGAGGAGACATGACAACTCTAGACGTGAGGAGACATGACAACTCTAGACGTGAGGAGACATGACAACTCTAGACGTGAGGAGACATGACAACTCTAGACGTGAGGAGACATGACAACTAGACGTGAGGAGACATGACAACTCTAGACGTGAGGAGACATGACAACTCTAGACTTGAGGAGACATGACAACTCTAGACGTGAGGAGAGGAGAGACATGACAACTCTAGACGTGAGGAGAGACATGACAACTCTAGACGTGAGGAGAGACATGACAACTCTAGACGTGAGGAGAGACATGACAACTCTAGACATGAGGAGAGACATGACAACTCTAGACGTGAGGAGAGACATGACAACTCTAGACGTGAGGAGAGACATGACAACTCTAGACGTGAGGAGAGACATGACAACTCTAGACGTGAGGAGAGGAGAGAGGAATAGTGGAAGGAAAAGTCATCATTCAGGTTGTTCCTCTCCGTCTCTAGTCATCTCTAGAGGAGAGGATCCTAAACAGGACAGGTTGTTTTTCTCTGTCTCTTCCTGATTGACCTGTTAACAGGATACTACGAACTCAGTTTCCTGTATCTCACTGAAGTTTAGACCTGGTTAAATATGTATTAAGTTGCATTGTTAGATATTACTGGTACACTGTAATCTTGGGAATCTCTCATTTGAGTCATTTAACAGACACTCTTGTCAAGAGCCACTTAGATGAAGTTCCCACGGCCCGATACTAGTTCTTTATTCAGAGTAAAAACACAATGAAACATCCCTTAGCAGGTCTCAAACCTCAAACGCCCTAATCACTGTTCCAATAAAGGATATCTTTAGGGCATGCGCTTGACTTTCTCTACTTTTTGTTGTGTTACAGCCTGAATTTAAAACGGATAAAACAGAGATTTTGTGTCACTGGCCTACACACAATAGCCCATAATGTCAAAGTGGAATGACGTTTTTAGAATTTTTTACTAATTAATAAAAAATGTAAACTGAAATGTCTAGACTTAAAAAGTATTTGTCCCCTTTGTTATGGCAAGACTAAGTAAGTTCAGTAGTAAACATTAACAGGTAATATAATACGCTGCATGGCCAATAACAGTGTTTTGTCACGCCGTGATCTGTTTCACCTGCCTTTGTGCTTGTCTCCACCCCCTCCAGGTGTCGCCCATCTTCCTCATTATCCCCAGTGTATTTATACCCGTGTTCTCTGGTTGTCTGTTGCCAGTTCATTTTACTTTGTCAAGCCTACCAGCGGTTTTTCCCGTGCTCCTGTCTGTCTCTAGTTCCTGTTTTCTAGCTTTCCTGGTTTTTGACCATTCTACCTGCCCTGACCCTGAGCCTGCCGTTCTCTACCTTTCAGACTCTGCTATAGACTACTGACCTCTGCCTGACCCTGAGCCTGCCTGCCGTTCTCTACCTTTCAGACTCTGCTCTGGATTACTGACCTCTGCCTGACCCTGACCCTAGTATCACTGCTCTGGATAGTATAACTGCTCTGGATAGTATCACTGCTAGTATCACTGCTCTGGATAGTATCACTGCTCTGGATAGTATCACTGCCCTGGATAGTATCACTGCTCTGGATAGTATCACTGCTCTGGATAGCATCACTGCCCTGGATAGTATCACTACTTGTATCACTGCTCTGGATAGTATCACTGCTCTGGATAGTATCACTGCTAGTATCACTACTCTGGATAGTATCACTGCTCTGGATAGTATCACTGCTCTGGATAGTATCACTGCTCTGGATAGTATCACTACTCTGATAGTATCACTGCTCTGGATAGTATCACTGCTCTGGATAGTATCACTGCTCTGGATAGTATCACTACTCTGATAGTATCACTACTCTGGATAGTATCACTGCTCTGGATAGTATCAGTACTTGTATCACTGCTCTGGATAGTATCACTACTAGTATCACTACTCTGGATAGTATCACTGCTCTGGATAGTATCACTACTCTGATAGTATCACTGCTCTGGATAGTATCACTGCTCTGGATAGTATCACTGCTCTGGATAGTATCACTGCTCTGGATAGTATCACTACTCTGATAGTATCACTGCTCTGGATAGTATCACTGCTCTGGATAGCATCACTGCCCTGGATAGTATCACTGCTCTGGATAGTATCACTACTCTGATAGTATCACTGCTCTGGATAGTATCACTGCTCTGGATAGTGTCACTGCTCTGGATAGTATCACTACTCTGATAGTATCACTGCTCTGGATAGTATCACTGCTCTGGATAGTATCAGTACTTGTATCACTGCTCTGGATAGTATCACTACTAGTATCACTACTCTGGATAGTATCACTGCTCTGGATAGTATCACTGCTCTGGATAGTATCAGTACTTGTATCACTGCTCTGGATAGTATCACTACTAGTATCACTGCTCTGGATAGTATCACTACTAGTATCACTGCTCTGGATAGTATCACTACTAGTATCACTGCTCTGGATAGTGTCACTGCTCTGGATAGTATCACTACTCTGATAGTATCACTGCTCTGGATAGTATCACTGCTCTGGATAGTATCAGTACTTGTATCACTGCTCTGGATAGTATCACTACTAGTATCACTGCTCTGGATAGTATCACTGCTCTGGATAGTATCACTACTCTGGATAGTATCACTACTCTGGATAGTATCACTACTCTGGATAGTATCACTGCTCTGGATAGTATCACTGCTCTGGATAGTATCACTGCTCTGGATAGTATCACTGCTCTGGATAGTATCACTACTCTGGATAGTATCACTGCTCTGGATAGTATCACTGCTCTGGATAGTATCACTGCTCTGGATAGTATCACTGCTCTGGATAGTATCACTACTCTGGATAGTATCACTACTCTGATAGTATCACTACTCTGATAGTATCACTACTCTGATAGTATCACTGTTCTGGATAGTATCACTGCTAGTATCACTGCTCTGGATAGTATCACTGCTAGTATCACTACTCTGGATAGTATCACTGCTCTGGATAGTATCACTACTAGTATCATTGCTCTGGATAGTATCACTGCTAGTATCACTACTCTGGATAGTATCACTGCTCTGGATAGTATCACTGCTCTGGATAATATCACTGCTCTTGATAGTATCACTACTAGTATCACTGCTCTGGATAGTATCACTACTCTGGATAGTATCACTGCTCTGGATAGTATCACTGCTCTGGATAGTATCACTACTCTGGATAGTATCACTGCTCTGGATAGTAATCACTACTCTAGATAGTATCACTACTAGTATCATTGCTCTGGATAGTATCACTACTCTGGATAGTATCACTGCTCTGGATAGTATCACTACTAGTATCACTGTTCTGGATAGTATCACTACTCTGGATAGTATTACTGCTCTGTCTAGTATCACTGCTCTTGATAGTATGCTTTGAAGATGGACCAGTGGATCATGATCGACTAGGAATGCCTTGGAGATGGACCAGTGGATCGTGCTCGACTAGGGATGCCTTGGAGATGGACCAGTGGATCGTGCTCGACTAGGGATGCCTTGGAGATGGACCAGTGGATCGCGATCGACTAGGGATGCCTTGGAGATGGACCAGTGGATCGTGCTCGACTAGGAATGCCTTGGAGATGGACCAGTGGATCGTGCTCGACTAGGGATGCCTTGGAGATGGACCAGTGGATCGTGCTCGACTAGGGATGCCTTGGAGATGGACCAGTGGATCGCGATCGACTAGGAATGCCTTGGAGATGGACCAGTGGATCGTGATCGACCGGTTGGTGACCACTGCTCTAGAAGGTTGAGTGAAGTTAAATCTCTTCTTCTTACACGGAACCCAAACCGGCTGCGCGTGTGCACCATCGTGCATACGTTTATTTAGCCCCCGCACACCAAACGCGATCACGACACGCAGGTTCAAATATCAAAACAAACTCTGAACCAATGACATTAATTTGGGGACAGGTCGAAAATCATTAAACATGTATGGCAATTTAGCTAGTTAGCTTGCATTTGCTAGCTAACGTTACATTTGTCCGATTTAGCTAGCTTGCTGTTGATAGCTAATTTGTCCTGGGATATAAACATTGAGTTGTTATTTTACCTGAAATGCACAAGGACCTCTACTCCGACAATTAATCCACACATAAAATGGCCAACCGAATCGTTTCTAGTCATCTCTAGAGATGGCACGTGGGTACCTGCTTCTATAAACCAATGAGGAGATGAGAGGCAGGACTTGCAGCGCGATCTGCGTCAGAAATAGAAAGGACTTCTATTTTAGATCTTGGCATCGCAGACGGTCGTTGGCGCGCGCGAGCAGTGTGGGTGTAATAATTTAATAACGTGGGTTTCTAAATGTATTTTGCCACGCTCGCGACGTGTCCGATCTGGTCAGCATGTTAGACCAGGAATTCCACGTGGGTTGTGTCCGGTCTGGTCAGCATGTTAGACCAGGAATTCCACGTGGGTTGTGTCCGGTCTGGTCAGCATGTTAGTGGGAACATTGCTCATGAAGGAAGTCGTGTTGCCCGTTACACACCGGTTTCAAGTACTGTGACCCGCACATTTAATTTGTCTTAGGAAGGCCTATAGTTTCTTCTCTAGGCTCCTTGTCTGAGAAGATAACATGCTACCTACCGTACCAGCCTATGAGAGATCCCATGGATATGATAAGCACATTGAAGTCTATTGGGCATGCATCAAATAACTATATTTAAGAAACATTTAAAACCAATAAATTATACTATAGTCCTGCTAAATTACTCACAGCATAAAAAACAGAACAGAAAAAAAATTGTTTAGAAGATGGTCCAATTGTTGATTAAGCAAACATTGGATGACTTGGTGAAGCCGTGGTAGAGACAAGCCGCGGTAGAGACAAGGCGCAGTAGAGACAAGGCGCGGTAGAGACAAGCCATCCTAGTGAATCATTTAGATTCAAATGTAGTCCACTCCGGACCAGCTAAATGTTCACATTAGCAACGTAAGGATATACAACCCCAACACAACACTCGCTGTTGTTGTTCCAAATGCATTACTATTGTCTCACGTTAATCAGGACAGTCCTGATCAACAGCAGGAGTCTGGGACAAGGTAGAACGGACGGGGGAAATCAGAGGCCAGGTGTCGGAAAGGCTCAGCTCTTCCGGGAGCGGAGACACAGAGAGAAAAGGGGGGAATCTGTCAGGTCCCAAAAGTCAATATAATTGGATTCATTATGTAAAAGTAAAGACTGATCCTAGATCGGCACTCCTACTCTAAGACGCTTTGTGAATACAGGTCCAGATAAGGCCCTAGCCCACCGGCACATAAGATACTGTAGAATAAATACTGGGGACTGAGACAGGTTGGGAGACACTATGGCCTAGTCCAATGTCACTCCTGGACAGTGAGCCAGGAAGTAGTTTACAGTACAAATAGCAAGCTGATGTTCCAGCTAGCTAGTTGATGTTCCAGCTAGCTCACCCAAAGCAGGCATTTCTCCTCCTCACTGCTCTGCAGGACTACATGATAATGATGTTGTGGCTGTAACATTTAATGGACACTAGAACTAGCTAGCTATGTCAGACATGTTCAGGAAAAGCAGCTCATAGCAAGCCAATAAAATGTATATCACTGCATTGGTTCGACATTGACATCTAGCAATCAACACAGGGCTTCTACACAGCTTCCATTTCCTTTCCTAAATCAATAAACCAACCAATCTTTACAAGAGTGGTGCCATTTTGGACAGTGCCGGTGCTGATAGGACATTGGATAACAAAACCAAACTAATGTAAGAAATATTTTATTTTTTACGTTTTCAAAATTGCATTACATATTTACAATTCTTTGATGTCATGAAAACGGTTATTCCTACAGTTGACAGCAGTAAACCTGTCTTTTTCTTGTTTCCCTTTATAACGTAAACCAACGAGGAGAAAAGAGGCAAAGTGGTATAAATCAATTTAAAAGTAGAGGTCATCCCTTGTAACATTTCCACAACAGATCAGACAGTATCATGAGTTTCACATATTACAAGAGAGGACATTGGAGGTTCCATTGAAAGAGTTGTGATTTATGCTTTGTTTTATCAAAACGTTCAACGAATTAGAATGTGATCTCAAAAAGCAAAAAATAAAATAAAAAACAATTTATTAAGAAATGCAGACAGATGCGTAGTCAAGTGAAGTAAAAGACTGAGCGAGTGCGCTCCCTCTAAGGACTCGGAAGTTGTGCACTTTGTGTTTGAAGTTGAACCAGTGAAAAGTTGAAATCCTCTGAGATGCGGTTCACTGAAGGACCGTCAGAGGAATCAGAATTCCTCCTCCGCGTTGCGGCTGCGTGAGGCCTTCAGCTGTTTGAGACGCTCCATACACTCATTGACGCTGCGTTCTCCGTGCACCTTGTTGTCACGAGTACGCACGTTCACCGTCTCGCTGGTCTTCTCCTTCTCTCCCACAACTGGACAGAAAAGAGGATTTCATTATGATTTAATGTCTTGACTGTTTAGTGATAAAACCGTAAATTGCTTCTCTGTTACGCTTTCAAGTAGAATCCCTGAGATGACTAATACAATCAATTATGGCCCGTCATTTCCAGCTGTCTATTTAACACGTGTAGTTTTCAGATCGTATTGGATCTCCCTGCTGCATGTTGCTCTGGTTGTCGTGGTCTAATAACATGTGGAAATAGACAGTCAACCTATAGAATGAGATTCATAGTCAGCTTAACATTTTTACATGTTGTTCAAGGCTCAAACTCCCATGATTCCATCTGGCAAAACCACTCCCACCATCACCGGCCGAAGCTGTAGCTCCGGCAGCCATTGTGCACTTTCTAAACAGCCTATATTTTCATATCGAATTACTTGTAAACTTCATACATTTTAATAGGCTTCCAGTGTTGTTGGATGGCTGCTTGGACAGTATTTGTCAGTTATCGTTGAACAAACCATTTCAGATGCAGCGTGTTTAGCTAGCTAGCATTGCTAACGTTACATTAGCACCAAAGACAGGCTGAGAGACTATGATTCCGTAATGATTTGCCTGTAAATTTCATAATAAATGTGTTCTTCTAACAGGCCTACGTGTTGTTAGATGGTTGTTTAGGACAGTCACTAGTTGAGGGTCCGGGACCCATGTTGGGGCCCCTGAGAGAGTATTTACTCTTATCAAACACATTGACTTGTTTCTCTTCAAATGGGTTTATAAAACAACATTTAGAGTCAACTAAGGGCCTTTTACACCGCCAGAATTCACTGTCATGTCGGGACAGCCGGTGGGACCTAAAATTGGGTGAAAAACAGTATATAGACAATTTAAATATAAAGATTCAGAGTTTACTGAGTTCCAGTTCATATAAGGAAATCATCAGTCATCAGACAAATGTTTTTCTTTCAAAAACAAGGACATTTCTAAGTGACCCCAAACTTTTGAACAGTTGTGTGTGTGTGTGTGTACGTACACACACACACCCCACCACTCAGCCCATACCCTAGACCCCACCACTCAGCCCATACCCTAGACCCCACCACTCAGCCCATACCCTAGACCCCACCACTCAGCCCATACCCTAGACCCCACCACTCAGCCCATACCCTAGACCCCACCACTCAGCCCATACCCTAGACCCCACCACTCAGCCCATACCCTAGACCCCACCACTCAGCCCATACCCTAGACCCCACCACTCAGCCCATACCCTAGACCCCACCACTCAGCCCATACCCTAGACCCCACCACTCAGCCCATACCCTAGACCCCACCACTCAGCCCAAAGCCCATACCCTAGACCCCACCACTCAGCCCAAAGCCCATACCCTAGACCCCACCACTCAGCCCAAAGCCCAAACCCTAGACCCCACCACTCAGCCCAAAGCCCAAACCCTAGACCCCACCACTCAGCCCAAACCCTAGACCCCACCACTCAGCCCATACCCTAGACCCCACCACTCAGCCCATACCCTAGACCCCACCACTCAGCCCAAAGCCCATACCCTAGACCCCACCACCACTTACCCAGGATGAAGTTGTACTGTGCCAGCTGTGCGTTGCGTATCTTCTTGTTCAGGGTGCAGCTGGCATCACAGTCTACGTCTGTCATCAGACCTCCACGGTGGAAATCATCACGGATCTTCTGAGCATAGTCATCCAGTGTGGGTCCTACAGGTACCACCATCACCTGACGAGGAGACAGCCACAGCGGCCTGGGGAGGGTATTGACATCTTATTACAGAGTTTAAGCGGTTAAAACTAACAGCTGCTTTGGATCCGGTACCAGCTCCTGAGATTTGTTTTGGGGCAACCAACGCATTTTCTTTTCAAGTGACAATTCAATTTGAAATCTACAGCCGTCGTCGTTTTGGAAATCAAACTCCAATCTTACTGATGGAAATGTCATAAGAATGTTTCTCCTGTAAAATTCTGCATACAGCAGAACTCGGCGAAACAAAAAGGCTGTACTCCCTAAAAATCTTCTCTTGAAAAACAATATTACGGCTGTTTGTCACTCTTGAGCCACCGTAGCAACATACCCACTATCACTTCCTCAAAATAAGTTGAATTCATCTAAGATAAAGCAAGTAATCTGTAATTCATTGACATTCTTGCAGAGGTCTTAGTCACGTCAAAGAATCCAATCTGTAGTTCCCACTAGGAGTAGACTAGGAGTAGACTAGGAGTAGACTAGGAGTAGACTTCGGCTGCCGAACTTTGACTTACCGTAAGAAGAAAATGTTCGCGCACGAAAATAAAATCCCGCCGATGACCAAAACAAACAAAAAAGGTCACAGGTGTGTGAACTGTTGGTTCGACTGGAACACATACAGTAACCTTAGGTGGGAAAGTATTCCTGTATGACGAAAGATGACGTTTCTGAAACGGCTGTGTTCATGTTTAGAGCAGCACAATCAGAGATCTAACCTTTTTAATTACCAGCTACAGTGGATTAGATAGTAGTAGAGACAGTATTAACAGCTACAGTAGATTAGTTAGTAGTAGAGACAGTATTAACAGCTACAGTAGATTAGATAGTAGTAGAGACAGTATTACCAGCTACAGTAGATTAGATAGTAGTAGAGACAGTATTAACAGCTACAGTAGATTAGATAGTAGTAGAGACAGTATTACCAGCTACAGTAGATTAGATAGTATTACCAGCTACAGTAGATTAGATAGTATTACCAGCTACAGTAGATTAGATAGTAGTAGAGACAGTATTACCAGCTACAGTAGATTAGATAGTATTACCAGCTACAGTAGATTAGATAGTATTACCAGCTACAGTAGATTAGATAGTATTACCAGCTACAGTAGATTAGATAGTAGTAGAGACAGTATTAACAGCTACAGTAGATTAGATAGTAGTAGAGACAGTATTACCAGCTACAGTAGATTAGATAGTATTACCAGCTACAGTAGATTAGATAGTATTACCAGCTACAGTAGATTAGATAGTAGTAGAGACAGTATTACCAGCTACAGTAGATTAGATAGTATTACCAGCTACAGTAGATTAGATAGTATTACCAGCTACAGTAGATTAGATAGTATTACCAGCTACAGTAGATTAGATAGTATTACCAGCTACAGTAGATTATATAGTATTAACAGCTACAGTAGATTAGATAGTAGTAGAGACAGTATTACCAGCTACAGTAGATTAGATAGTAGTAGAGACAGTATTACCAGCTACAGTAGATTAGATAGTAGTAGAGACAGTATTACCAGCTACAGTAGATTAGATAGTAGTAGAGACAGTATTACCAGCTACAGTAGATTAGATAGTAGTAGAGACAGTATTACCAGCTACAGTAGATTAGATAGTAGTAGAGACAGTATTACCAGCTACAGTAGATTAGATAGTAGTAGAGACAGTATTAACAGCTACAGTAGATTAGATAGTAGTAGAGACAGTATTACCAGCTACAGTAGATTAGATATTAGTAGAGACAGCATTACCAGCTACAGTAGATTAGATAGTAGTAGAGACAGTATTAACAGCTACAGTAGATTAGATAGTAGTAGAGACAGCATTACCAGCTACAGTAGATTAGATAGTAGTAGAGACAGTATTACCAGCTACAGTAGATTAGATAGTATTACCAGCTACAGTAGATTAGATAGTATTAACAGCTACAGTAGATTAGATAGTAGTAGAGACAGTATTACCAGCTACAGTAGATTAGATAGTAGTAGAGACAGTATTACCAGCTACAGTAGATTAGATAGTAGTAGAGACAGTATTAACAGCTACAGTAGATTAGATAGTAGTAGAGACAGCATTACCAGCTACAGTAGATTAGATATTAGTAGAGACAGTATTACCAGCTACAGTAGATTAGATATTAGTAGAGACAGTATTAACAGCTACAGTAGATTAGATAGTATTACCAGCTACAGTAGATTAGATAGTAGTACCAGCTACAGTAGATTAGATAGTAGTACCAGCTACAGTAGATTAGATAGTAGTACCAGCTACAGTAGATTAGATAGTAGTACCAGCTACAGTAGATTAGATAGTATTACCAGCTACAGTAGATTAGATAGTATTACCAGCTACAGTAGATTAGATAGTAGTACCAGCTACAGTAGATTAGATATTAGTAGAGACAGTATTACCAGCTACAGTAGATTAGATATTAGTAGAGACAGTATTACCAGCTACAGTAGATTAGATAGTATTACCAGCTACAGTAGATTAGATAGTAGTAGAGACAGTATTACCAGCTACAGTAGATTAGATAGTAGTAGAGACAGTATTAACAGCTACAGTAGATTAGATAGTAGTAGAGACAGTATTACCAGCTACAGTAGATTAGATAGTAGTAGAGACAGTATTAACAGCTACAGTAGATTAGATAGTATTAGAGACAGTATTACCAGCTACAGTAGATTAGATAGTAGTAGAGACAGTATTACCAGCTACAGTAGATTAGATAGTAGTAGAGACAGTATTACCAGCTACAGTAGATTAGATAGTAGTAGAGACAGTATTACCAGCTACAGTAGATTAGATAGTAGTAGAGACAGTATTAACAGCTACAGTGGATTAGATAGTAGTAGAGACAGTATTAACAGCTACAGTAGATTAGATATTAGTAGATATTAGTAGAGACAGTATTAACAGCTACAGTAGATTAGATAGTAGTAGAGACAGTATTACCAGCTACAGTAGATTAGATAGTAGTAGAGACAGTATTACCAGCTACAGTAGATTAGATAGTAGTAGAGACAGTATTAACAGCTACAGTGGATTAGATAGTAGTAGAGACAGTATTACCAGCTACAGTGGATTAGATAGTAGTAGAGACAGTATTAACAGCTACAGTGGATTAGATAGTAGTAGAGACAGTATTACCAGCTACAGTAGATTAGATATTAGTAGAGACAGCATTACCAGCTAGAGTAGATTAGATAGTAGTAGAGACAGTATTACCAGCTACAGTAGATTAGATATTAGTAGAGACAGCATTACCAGCTACAGTAGATTAGATATTAGTAGAGACAGTATTACCAGCTACAGTAGATTAGATATTAGTAGATATTAGTAGAGACAGTATTAACAGCTACAGTAGATTAGATAGTAGTAGAGACAGTATTAACAGCTACAGTGGATTAGATAGTAGTAGAGACAGTATTACCAGCTACAGTGGATTAGATAGTAGTAGAGACAGTATTAACAGCTACAGTAGATTAGATAGTAGTAGAGACAGTATTAACAGCTACAGTAGATTAGATAGTAGTAGAGACAGTATTACCAGCTACAGTAGATTAGATAGTAGTAGAGACAGTATTACCAGCTACAGTAGATTAGATAGTAGTAGAGACAGTATTAACAGCTACAGTAGATTAGATAGTAGTAGAGACAGTATTACCAGCTACAGTAGATTAGATAGTAGTAGAGACAGTATTACCAGCTACAGTAGATTAGATAGTAGTAGAGACAGTATTAACAGCTACAGTAGATTAGATAGTATTACCAGCTACAGTAGATTAGATAGTAGTAGAGACAGTATTACCAGCTACAGTAGATTAGATAGTAGTAGAGACAGTATTAACAGCTACAGTAGATTAGATAGTAGTAGAGACAGTATTACCAGCTACAGTAGATTAGATAGTAGTAGAGACAGTATTACCAGCTACAGTGGATTAGATATTAGTAGAGACAGTATTAACAGCTACAGTATATTAGATAGTAGTAGAGACAGTATTAACAGCTACAGTAGATTAGATAGTAGTAGAGACAGTATTACCAGCTACAGTAGATTAGATAGTAGTAGAGACAGTATTACCAGCTACAGTAGATTAGATAGTAGTAGAGACAGTATTAACAGCTACAGTAGATTAGATAGTAGTAGAGACAGTATTAACAGCTACAGTAGATTAGATAGTAGTAGAGACAGTATTAACAGCTACAGTAGATTAGATAGTAGACAGTATTAACAGCTACAGTAGATTAGATAGTAGTAGATATTAGTAGAGACAGTATTACCAGCTACAGTAGATTAGATAGTAGTAGTATCAGTACTAATATAGCCCCTTACCATTTCCCTCCGTAGTTCTCAGTGAGGATAGCGATCATCCTCTCTACTGATCCCAGGATGGCTCTGTGGATGATGACTGGCCTCTGCTTATCGTCTCCATCATGGCTACACACACACACACACACACAATTCCATCAGACACATCTAGCACAAAAATAAGTCCTCAAAATGAGCTTTAGTTCCACACAGTGACCCCGTTCTCCCCATTTCTTGCCAGTTGACAAACCAACTACAGAAGACCATTAGAAAAAGTGTGACCAATCACGATGCTGCTCTGTCAACAAACTCCTGTCTAGCAACCAATCGCAAACTGTGTTACAGAGATGTCAGAGGAAGTGTTACCTGACAAAGGTGAGGTTGAAGCGGATTGGTAGCTGGAAGTCCAGCTGGATGGTGGCACACTGGTGGTATCGACCAATAGCATCCTTGATCTGGATGTCAATCTACAACCGGGTACCACACACAGCATGGCGTCACTACCGCTTGGCGTATAAGCAATGTTTCCATTCCTCCATGATGAGTTATAGGAGACGCCATATTCCCTTTCCATCCTTATAACGTTCAATACAACATGACAACATGGGTCGGTCTTACCTTCGGTCCGTAGAAGGCCCCGTCTCCAGGGTTGAGGACCCACTTCTCGCCAAACTCATTCAGACTGTTCTCCAGTTGCTGCAATCACACAGGAGAGAACAGAGTTTGGAGGTTTGCTAAATGACCAACTTACATTTTTCATTTAGCAGAGACTCTTATCCATAACAACCACATATCACCAGTATATAACAGTATACGCTTAACTTTACATTAACCCTTCATAAACAACTCAGTACATCGCCGGGGCTGAGCTCTCTGCCATCCAGCCCTATTTATCAGAGGGTAGTGAGGACAACCCAGGATATCCCTGGGGCTGAGCTCTCTGCCATCCAGCCCTATTTATCAGAGGGTAGTGAGGACAACCCAGGATATCACTGGGGCTGAGCTCCCTGCCATCCAGCCCTATTTATCAGAGGGTAGTGAGGACAATCCAGGATATCCCTGGGGCTGAGCTCCCTGCCATCCAGCCCTATTTATCAGAGGGTAGTGAGGACAACCCAGGATATCACTGGGGCTGAGCTCCCTGCCATCCAGCCCTATTTATCAGAGGGTAGTGAGGACAACCCAGGATATCCCTGGGGCTGAGCTCCCTGCCATCCAGCCCTATTTATCAGAGGGTAGTGAGGACAACCCAGGATATCAATGGGGCTGAGCTCCCTGCCATCCAGCCCTATTTATCAGAGGGTAGTGAGGACAACCCAGGATATCCCTGGGGCTGAGCTCTCTGCCATCCAGCCCTATTTATCAGAGGGTAGTGAGGACAACCCAGGATATCCCTGGGGCTGAGCTCCCTGCCATCCAGCCCTATTTATCAGAGGGTAGTGAGGACAACCCAGGATATCCCTGGGGCTGAGCTCTCTGCCATCCAGCCCTATTTATCAGAGGGTACAGACAAACTGAACAAGTTCCACAGACATGTGACTAACAAATGGAATGTGTCCCTGAACAAAGGGGGGGTCAAAAGTAACAGTCAGCATCTGGTGTGGCCACCAGCTGCATTAAAAACTGCAGCGCATCTCCTCATCTTGAACTGCACCAGATTTACCAGTTCTTGCTGTGAGATGTTACCCCACTCTTCCACCAAGGCACCTGCAAGTTCCCGGACATTTCTGGGGGGGGGGCCCTAGCCCTCAACCTCCGATCCAACAGGTCCCAGACGTGCTCAATGGGATTGAGATCCGGGCTCTTCGCTGGCCATGGCAGAACACTGACATTCCTGTCTTGCAGGAAATCACACACAGAATGAGCAGTATGGCTGGTGGCATTGTCATGTCAGGATGAGCCTGCAGGAAGGGTACCACATGAGGGAGAAGGATCTCTTTCCTGTAACGCACAGTGTGGAGATTGCCAGCAATGACAACAAGCTCAGTCCGATGATGCTGTGACACACCGCCCCAGATCATGACGGACCCTCCACCTCGATCCCGCTGCAGAGTACAGGCCTTGGTGTAACGCTCATTCCGTCGACGAAAAACGTGAATCCGACCATCACCCCTGGTGAGACAAAACCGCGATCCGTCAGTGAAGAGCACTTTTTGCCAGTCCTGTCTGGTCCAGCGACGGTGGGTTAGTGCCCATAGGTGGGATTGTTGCCGGTGATGTCTGGTGAGGACCTGCCTAACAGGCCTACAAGCCCTCAGTCCAGCCTCTCTCAGCCTATTGCGGACAGTCTGAGCACTGATGGAGGGATTGTGCGTTCCTGGTGTAACTCGGGCAGTTGTTGTTGTTGCCATCCTGTACCTGTCCCGCAGGTGTGATGTTTGGATGTCCTGATCCTGTGCAGGTGTTGTTACACGTGGTCTGCCACTGTGAGGACGATCAGCTGTCCATCCTGTAGCGCTGTCTTAGGCGTCTCAGTACGGACATTGAAATGTATTGCCCTGGCCACATCTGCAGTCCTCATACCTCCTTGCAGCATGCCTAATGCATGTTCACGCAGATGAGCAGGGACCCTGGGCATCTTTCTTCTGGTGTTTTTCAGTCAGGACACTAAAGAAGCCTACTAAGTTTTCATAACTGTATTTTTATTTTTTGGTTTTGTAGTTTTCTATTCAATGCCATTACAGTATTCATTGACTTAGGACTCAATCTGCAGTTCCTATGCCTTCCACTAGATGTCCACAGTCTTTAGAAATTGTTTCAGGCTTGTATTCTTATGAATGAGGGAGTAAGACCAGTCTGAATGTGTGGACCCTGACGTGTCACAGAGCTTTTCCAAATCCAGACCTCCATGGGTTGATAAATTTGATTTCCATTGATAATTTGTGTGATGATGTTGTCAGCACATTCAACTAAGTAAAGAAAAAAGTATTTACCTTGTGACTAGGGGGCAGTATTTTCATTTTTGGAAAAATAACATTCCTGTAGTAAACGGGATATTTTATCAGGACAAGATGCTAGAATATGCATATAATTGACAGCTTAGGATAGAAAACACTCTAAAGTTTCCAAAACTGTAAAGATATTGTCTGTGAGTATAACAGAACTGATGTTGCAGCTGAAAGCCTGAGAAAAATCCAATCCGGAAGTGCCCCATGTTTTGAAAGCTCTGCGTTCCAATGAGTCCCTATTGAGCAGTGAATGGGCTATCAACCAGATTACTCTTTCTCCGTATTCCCAAAGGTGTCTACAGCATTGTGACGTAGTTTTACGCATTTATGTTGAAGAATACCCGTAAGCGGCTACATTGCGCAACTAGGTCACCTGATGGCTCCCAGAGTGATTATCGCGTAAAATACAGAGGTAGCCATTATTCCAATCGGTCCTACTGAAAAACCAATTGTCCCGGTGGATATATTAATCAAATAGATATTTGAAAAACACCTTGAGGATTGATTATAAACAACGTTTGCCATGTTTCTGTCGATATTAGGGAGCTAATTTTGAATATTTTTCAGCGTTTTCGTGACTGCAATTTCCGGGCGATTTCTCAGCCAAACGTGAAGAACAAACGGAGCTATTTCGCCTACAAAAATTATATTTTTGGAAAAAAGGAACATTGGCTATCTAACTGGGAGTCTTGTGAGTGAAAACATCCGAAGTTCATCAAAGGTAAACTATTTAATTTGATTGCTTTTCTGATTTGTGACCAAGTTAGCTGCTGCTAGCTGGACAAAATGCTATGCTAGGCTATCGATAAACTTACACAAATGCTTGTCTAGCTTTGGCTGTAAAGCATATTTTCAAAATCTGAGATGACAGGTTGATTAACAAAGGACTAAGCTGTGTCTCAATATTCACTTGTGATTTCATGAATAGGAATATTTTCTAGGAATATTTCTGTATATATTGATCTGACCCTGTATATAGTATTATTAACTGACCCTGTATATAGTATGATATTAACTGACCCTGTATATAGTATGGTATTAACTGACCCTGTATATAGTATGGTATTAATCTGACCCTGTATATAGTATTAACTGACCCTGTATATAGTATGATATTAACCTGACCCTGTATATAGTATGATATTAACCTGACCCTGTATATAGTATGGTATTAATCTGACCCTGTATATAGTGTGGTATTAACCTGACCCTGTATATAGTATGATATTAACTGACCCTGTATATAGTATGGTATTAACTGACCCTGTATATAGTATGGTATTAACTGACCCTGTATATAGTATGGTATTAATCTGACCCTGTATATAGTATTAACTGACCCTGTATATAGTATGGTATTAACTGACCCTGTATATAGTATGGTATTAACTGACCCTGTATATAGTATGGTATTAACTGACCCTGTATATAGTATGGTATTAATCTGACCCTGTATATAGTATTAACTGACCCTGTATATAGTATGATATTAACTGACCCTGTATATAGTATGGTATTAACTGACCCAGTATATAGTATGGTATTAACTGACCCTGTATATAGTATGGTATTAACTGACCCTGTATATAGTATGGTATTAACTGACCCTGTATATAGTATTGTATTAACTGACCCTGTATATAGTATGGTATTAACTGACCCTGTATATAGTATGGTATTAACTGACCCTGTATATAGTATGGTATTAACTGACCCTGTATATAGTATGGTATTAACTGACCCTGTATATAGTATGGTATTAACTGACCCTGTATATAGTATTGTATTAACTGACCCTGTATATAGTATGGTATTTAACTGACCCTGTATATAGTATGGTATTAACTGACCCTGTATATAGTATGGTATTAACTGACCCTGTATATAGTATGGTATTATTTCACCCTGTATATAGTATGGTATTAACTGACCCTGTATATAGTATGGTATTAACTGACCCTGTATATAGTATGGTATTAACTGACCCTGTATATAGTATGGTATTAACTGACCCTGTATATAGTATGGTATTTAACTGACCCTGTATATAGTATGGTATTAACTGACCCTGTATATAGTATGGTATTAACTGACCCTGTATATAGTATGGTATTAACTGACCCTGTATATAGTATGGTATTAACTGACCCTGTATATAGTATGGTATTAACTGACCCTGTATATAGTATGGTATTATCTGACCCTGTATATAGTATGGTATTAACTAACCCTGTATATAGTATGGTATTAACCTGACCCTGTATATAGTATGGTATTAACTGACCCTGTATATAGTATGGTATTAACTGACCCTGTATATAGTATGGTATTATTTCACCCTGTATATAGTATGGTATTAACTGACCCTGTATATAGTATGGTATTAACTGACCCTGTATATAGTATGGTATTATTTCACCCTGTATATAGTATGGTATTAACTGACCCTGTATATAGTATGGTATTAACTGACCCTGTATATAGTATGGTATTGACTGACCCTGTATATAGTATGGTATTGACTGACCCTGTATATAGTATGGTATTAACTGACCCTGTATATAGTATGGTATTAACTGACCCTGTATATAGTATGGTATTATTTCACCCTGTATATAGTATGGTATTAACTGACCCTGTATATAGTATGGTATTGACTGACCCTGTATATAGTATGGTATTGACTGACCCTGTATATAGTATGGTATTAACTGACCCTGTATATAGTATGGTATTAACTGACCCTGTATATAGTATGGTATTATTTCACCCTGTATATAGTATGGTATTGACTGACCCTGTATATAGTATGGTATTGACTGACCCTGTATATAGTATGGTATTAACTGACCCTGTATATAGTATGGTATTAACTGACCCTGTATATAGTATGGTATTAACCTGACCCTGTATATAGTATGGTATTATTTCACCCTGTATATAGTATGGTATTATTTCACCCTGTATATAGTATGGTATTATTTCACCCTGTATATAGTATGGTATTATTTCACCCTGTATATAGTATGGTATTATTTCACCCTGTATATAGTATGGTATTAACTGACCCTGTATATAGTATGGTATTAACTGACCCTGTATATAGTATGGTATTATTTCACCCTGTATATAGTATGGTATTAACTGACCCTGTATATAGTATGGTATTAACTGACCCTGTATATAGTATGGTATTAACTGACCCTGTATATAGTATGGTATTATTTCACCCTGTATATAGTATGGTATTAACTGACCCTGTATATAGTATGGTATTTAACTGACCCTGTATATAGTATGGTATTAACTGACCCTGTATATAGTATGGTATTAACTGACCCTGTATATAGTATGGTATTAACTGACCCTGTATATAGTATGGTATTAACTGACCCTGTATATAGTATGGTATTAACTGACCCTGTATATAGTATGGTATTAACTGACCCTGTATATAGTATGGTATTTAACTGACCCTGTATATAGTATGGTATTAACTGACCCTGTATATAGTATGGTATTAACTGACCCTGTATATAGTATGGTATTAACTGACCCTGTATATAGTATGGTATTAACTGACCCTGTATATAGTATGGTATTATCTGACCCTGTATATAGTATGGTATTAACTGACCCTGTATATAGTATGGTATTAACTGACCCTGTATATAGTATGGTATTAACTGACCCTGTATATAGTATGGTATTTAACTGACCCTGTATATAGTATGGTATTAACTGACCCTGTATATAGTATGGTATTAACTGACCCTGTATATAGTATGGTATTAACTGACCCTGTATATAGTATGGTATTAACTGACCCTGTATATAGTATGGTATTAACTGACCCTGTATATAGTATGGTATTATCTGACCCTGTATATAGTATGGTATTAACTGACCCTGTATATAGTATGGTGTTAACTGACCCTGTATATAGTATGGTATTAACTGACCCTGTATATAGTATGGTATTATTTCACCCTGTATATAGTATGGTATTGACTGACCCTGCATATAGTATGGTATTAACTGACCCTGTATATAGTATGGTATTAACTGACCCTGTATATAGTATGGTATTAACTGACCCTGTATATAGTATGGTATTATTTCACCCTGTATATAGTATGGTATTAACTGACCCTGTATATAGTATGGTATTAACTGACCCTGTATATAGTATGGTATTAACTGACCCTGTATATAGTATGGTATTAACTGACCCTGTATATAGTATGGTATTGACTGACCCTGTATATAGTATGGTATTAACTGACCCTGTATATAGTATGGTATTATTTCACCCTGTATATAGTATGGTATTAACTGACCCTGTATATAGTATGGTATTAACTGACCCTGTATATAGTATGGTATTAACTGACCCTGTATATAGTATGGTATTAACTGACCCTGTATATAGTATGGTATTAACTGACCCTGTATATAGTATGGTATTAACTGACCCTGTATATAGTATGGTATTAACTGACCCTGTATATAGTATGGTATTATTTCACCCTGTATATAGTATGGTATTAACTGACCCTGTATATAGTATGGTATTATTTCACCCTGTATATAGTATGGTATTAACTGACCCTGTATATAGTATGGTATTAACTGACCCTGTATATAGTATGGTATTAACTGACCCTGTATATAGTATGGTATTAACTGACCCTGTATATAGTATGGTATTATTTCACCCTGTATATAGTATGGTATTAACTGACCCTGTATATAGTATGGTATTAACTGACCCTGTATATAGTATGGTATTAACTGACCCTGTATATAGTATGGTATTAACTGACCCTGTATATAGTATGGTATTAACTGACCCTGTATATAGTATGGTATTAACTGACCCTGTATATAGTATGGTATTAACTGACCCTGTATATAGTATGGTATTAACTGACCCTGTATATAGTATGGTATTAAACTGACCCTGTATATAGTATGGTATTAACTGACCCTGTATATAGTATGGTATTAACTGACCCTGTATATAGTATGGTATTAACTGACCCTGTATATAGTATGGCACTGAACTGACCCTGTATATAGCATGGTATTAACTGACCCTGTATAAAGTATGGTATTAACTGACCCTGTATATAGTATGGTATTAACTGACCCTGTATATAGTATGGTATTAACTGACCCTGTATGTAGTATGGTATTAACTGACCCTGTATATAGTATGGTATTGACTGACCCTGTATATAGTATTAACTGACCCTGTATATAGTATGGTATTAACTGACCCTGTATATAGTATGGTATTAACTGACCCTGTATATAGTATGGTATTAACTGACCCTGTATATAGTATGGTATTAACTGACCCTGTATATAGTATGGTATTAACTGACCCTGTATATAGTATGGTATTAACTGACCCTGTATATAGTATGGTATTATCTGACCCTGTATATAGTATGGTATTAACTGACCCTGTATATAGTATGGTATTAACTGACCCTGTATATAGTATGGTATTAACTGACCCTGTATATAGTATGGTATTAACTGACCCTGTATATAGTATGGTATTAACTGACCCTGTATATAGTATGGTATTAACTGACCCTGTATATAGTATGGTATTAACTGACCCTGTATATAGTATGGTATTAACTGACCCTGTATATAGTATGGTATTAACCTGACCCTGTATATAGTATGGTATTAACTGACCCTGTATATAGTATGGTATTAACTGACCCTGTATATAGTATGGTATTAACTGACCCTGTATAGTATGGTATTAACTGACCCTGTATATAGTATTGTATTAACTGACCCTGTATATAGTATGGTATTAACTGACCCTGTATATAGTATGGTATTTAACTGACCCTGTATATAGTATGGTATTAACTGACCCTGTATATAGTATGGTATTAACTGACCCTGTATATAGTATGGTATTATTTCACCCTGTATATAGTATGGTATTATTTCACCCTGTATATAGTATGGTATTAACTGACCCTGTATATAGTATGGTATTATTTCACCCTGTATATAGTATGGTATTAACTGACCCTGTATATAGTATTGTATTAACTGACCCTGTATATAGTATGGTATTTAACTGACCCTGTATATAGTATGGTATTAACTGACCCTGTATATAGTATGGTATTATTTCACCCTGTATATAGTATGGTATTATTTCACCCTGTATATAGTATGGTATTAACTGACCCTGTATATAGTATGGTATTAACTGACCCTGTATATAGTATGGTATTAACTGATCCTGTATATAGTATGGTATTATTTCACCCTGTATATAGTATGGTATTAACTGACCCTGTATATAGTATGGTATTAACTGACCCTGTATATAGTATGGTATTAACTGACCCTGTATATAGTATGGTATTAACTGACCCTGTATATAGTATGGTATTAACTGACCCTGTATATAGTATGGTATTAACTGACCCTGTATATAGTATGGTATTAACTGACCCTGTATATAGTATGGTATTAACTGACCCTGTATATAGTATGGTATTAACTGACCCTGTATATAGTATGGTATTAACTGACCCTGTATATAGTATGGTATTAACTGACCCTGTATATAGTATGGTATTAATCTGACCCTGTATATAGTATTAACTGACCCTGTATATAGTATGGTATTAACTGACCCTGTATATAGTATGGTATTAACTGACCCTGTATATAGTATGGTATTAACTGACCCTGTATATAGTATGGTACTAACTAACCCTGTATATAGTATGGTATTAACTGACCCTGTATATAGTATGGTATTAACTGACCCTGTATATAGTATGGTATTAACTGACCCTGTATATAGTATGGTATTAACTGACCCTGTATATAGTATGGTATTAACCTGACCCTGTATATAGTATGGTATTAACTGACCCTGTATATAGTATGGTATTAACTGACCCTGTATATAGTATGGTATTAACTGACCCTGTATATAGTATGGTATTAACCTGACCCTGTATATAGTATGGTATTAACTGACCCTGTATATAGTATGGTATTATTTCACCCTGTATATAGTATGGTATTAACTGACCCTGTATATAGTATGGTATTAACTGACCCTGTATATAGTATGGTATTAACTGACCCTGTATATAGTATGGTATTAACTGACCCTGTATATAGTATGGTATTAACTGACCCTGTATATAGTATGGTATTAACTGACCCTGTATATAGTATGGTATTAACTGACCCTGTATATAGTATGGTATTAACTGACCCTGTATATAGTATGGTATTAACTGACCCTGTATATAGTATGGTATTAACTGACCCTGTATATAGTATGGTATTAACTGACCCTGTATATAGTATGGTATTAACTGACCCTGTATATAGTATGGTATTAACTGACCCTGTATATAGTATGGTATTATTTCACCCTGTATATAGTATGGTATTATTTCACCCTGTATATAGTATGGTATTATTTCACCCTGTATATAGTATGGTATTATTTCACCCTGTATATAGTATGGTATTATTTCACCCTGTATATAGTATGGTATTATTTCACCCTGTATATAGTATGGTATTATTTCACCCTGTATATAGTATGGTATTAACTTGTATTCTTGCTTACTTTAAGTTATTTTTATATCTTGTGTGTTTTTGTTCTCCCTTGTTATTTGTAGTATTACATTGTCATTGACTACAACCTTGTTTGATTCGAGCTGTAAGTGGCATTTCACTGTACTTGGGCCTGTGACATTGAAACTTAGACCTTATAAAGGGTTTATTATCGTTACCTTCTCAGCCTGATCCCAGACCGCAGGCTCTCCCAGGAACTTCTCAGGCCGGGTGGACAGGTTGAGTTTGAAGGAGAAACCAAAACAGTCGTAGACTGTACGCAGGAAGTCCAGACAACCCTTAATCTCCTCCTCAATCTGGAGGTTGAGGAAAAGACAAAACCACACAATTTTCCTTCAGCTTTAGTCAAGGCTTCATGGTGTCTAAAATAGTGTGACAGCTGAAATGGTCCACTGGAAGATTATCCCAGGAGGTGAACTAACTGACCCATGCCGTGTGGCGCTACATGGAGAAGAGGAGTGTGCCTGACCCACAGGAGGGTTAAGGCCTGACCCGCAGGAGGGTTAAGGTCTGACACGCAGGAGGGTTAAGGTCTGACACGCAGGAGGGTTAAGGTCTGACACGCAGGAGGGTTAAGGTCAGTCTGACTGCTCCACAAGTGATTGGGGGGGGGGGGGATGTTTTACGATGTATCAAACTCCTTTCGATTACCCGGCCCAGTCCCCATAATGCTTACCCGGCCCAGTCCCCATAATGCTTACCTGGTCCATGGTGCAGAAGATGTGGGCATCGTCCTGCTGGAAGCGTCGTACACGGGTCAGCCCAGTCAGAGCGCCAGACAGCTCGTTACGATGCAGCACGCCGAAGTCAGCCATTCGCAGAGGCAGCTCCCTCCAGGACCGCGGCCGGTGGTCAAACATCAGACTAGAAATGGGGGAGGGGGGGGGGGTCACCGTGAGAGAAAGAGACAGGGCGAACCTGAACCAAACTGTGCTGGCGCTTGTTCTTCTAAATAGATTGGCAACCAGGGTAATTATGCGTAACCAAGGTAATTATGGGTAACCAGGGTAATTATGGGTAACCAGGGTAATTACGGGTAACCAGGGTAATTATGGGTAACCAGGGTAATTATGGGTAACCTGGCCAGCTCAGTACAGCATAACTCACCAGTAGCTCAGTAGTATGAAAAGCCCTAAAGCTGTACTCACCAATGTCCCGGGCAGTTCATAGGTTTGAGGGCGAACACCTCCTTCTCCACTTCGAAGGAGAACATGTTGTCACTGTAGTGCTGCCAGTGGCCTGATGTCTGCCACAGCTTACTGTTATAGATGTTGGGGGTTACCACCTCCTGGAAGCCTCGCTTACGGTACTCAGACTAGAGACAGAGACACTACATGACTAAATGCATGTGGACACCTGCTAGTCCAACATCTTATTCCAAAATCATGGACATTAATATGGAGTTGGTCCCCCCTTTGCTGCTATAACAGCCTCCACTCTTCTGCTAAGTCATTAATATGGAGTTGGTCCCCCCCTTTTCTGCTATAACAGCCTCCACTCTTCTGGGAAGGCTTTCCACTAGATGTAGGAACATTGCTGCTATAACAGCATCCACTCTTCTGGGAAGGCTTTCCACTAGATGTAGGAACATTGCTGCTATAACAGCATCCACTCTTCTGGGAAGGCTTTCCACTAGATGTAGGAACATTGCCGCGGGGACTTCTTCCATTCAGCTACAACAGTATTAGTGAGGTCAGTCACTGATGTTGGGCGATTAGTCCTGGCTCACAGTCGGCGTTCCAATTCATCCCAAAGGTGTTCGATAGGGTTGAGGTCAGGGTTGTGTGGGCCAGTTCAGTCCTGCCACACCGTTCAACCAACCAGTTCTGTATGGACTTCGATTTGTTGTCATTCTGAATCAGGAAAGTGCCTTCCCCAAATTGTTGCCACAAAGTTTGCATAATCGTCTAGAATGTTATTGTATTCTGTAGCGTTAAGATTTTCCTTCACTGGAACTAAGGGGCCTGAACCATAAAAAAACAGCCCCAGACCATTATTCCACCTCCAAACTTTACAGTTGGTACTATGCTTTCGGGTAGGTAGGGTTAAATGCAACACTTTACATGTTGCATTTATGTTATTGTTCAGGACAGATTAAATAAAAAATATAAAATAAACTAGGCAAGTCAGTTAGGAACAAATTATTATTTACAATGACAGCCTACACCAGCCAAACACACTGAGATGCAGTGCCTTGCGCCACTCGAGAGCCCTGATGTTAGGGGTCTATTCAACTATATTCTTACGGGGGCGTGGTTAATTGGGGGGGGGGGGGGGGGGGGGGGGGGCAGAGATTCTCCACATGCGATTATTCGTAAGAACTGTATAAAGAAGCAACACACCAATAAAGCACTTCCCTTAAAAATAAATGTTGCTTAAAGTAATTAGGGAACCGGAGGGCACTCAACCAATTAAAGTCGAGCTGCAACAAAAATACATGATTGAAAAAGGCGCTCAAGCACCATTTATTTAACCTATTAAAATGCTTCAAAGGTTATTATGTTAAAATCTGAAAAATTAAGAAACTAAGCGTCTCAATAAATAAAGACATGTCAAATCAGGTCAAATTCCAGTCTGAAGGAAGAACGATTTGAATTAATTACCCTCAGTCATTAGGTGTTTTTTTTGGTCACTTCTAAACAAGTCCTTGTGAGCATCAGAGAGGAAACAGCAGGTCTGTGTAGCTGAGAACCATAGTTTTCAGGAATGTAACCAAAACCTTTTGTAGCTTAAACCACTCAAACGCTAGAACCAACTTCATTAGAAGAAAAACACATCACCATCTCATAGGGGCTAGAAAGCCCCCTATATAAACCACAGTGCTTGTCCTTCTGGCACTGAACGGCGATTATTATTCATGTTCAGAAAGGGCCAGTCTAGATTAATAAGTTAAATAGCCCTGGTCCAAAGGTACTGCATCTGGCTACCAGTTAAATAGCCCTGGTCCAAAGGTACTGCATCTGGCCACCAGTTAAATAGCCCTGGTCCAAAGGTACTGCATCTGGCCACCAGTTAAATAGCCCTGGTCCAAAGGTACTGCATCTGGCTACCAGTTAAATAGCCCTGGTCCAAAGGTACTGCATCTGGCCACCAGTTAAATAGCCCTGGTCCAAAGGTACTGCATCTGGCCACCAGTTAAATAGCCCTGGTCCAAAGGTACTGCATCTGGCCACCAGTTAAATAGCCCTGGTCCAAAGGTGCTGCATCTGGCCACCAGTTAAATAGCCCTGGTCCAAAGGTGCTGCATCTGGCCACCAGTTAAATAGCCCTGGTCCAAAGGTACTGCATCTGGCCACCAGTTAAATAGCCCTGGTCCAAAGGTACTGCATCTGGCCACCAGTTAAATAGCCCCGGTCCAAAGGTACTGCATCTGGCCGCCAGTTAAATAGCCCTGGTCCAAAGGTGCAGTTACCATCGCCTGGAAACCTCACAGTTCTCTATAGGGTTAGATATATACTGTACCTAACCCATAGGGAGAGATACCGTACCTATAGAGATAATTACAGCGCTCACTCTAGGGCTATCAGACATAGAACAGACAGAGTTCCCATTCTACAGGGGATGCCCATCTTACGGCAATGACTACTCACCCTGATAAAGTCCACCAGACTGTTGTAGATGTAGGATCCTTTAGGCAGGAAGAAGCAACTGCCTGGAGACAGATCATGGAAGAAGAACAGATCCTGTTCCTGTAGGAGAGAGCAGAGAGAGTTGGATGATCAGTGTTACCCTACAGCAGATACTAACCAGGAGGACATCTGCACCACGTCACTGATCAGTTCCCCCCCCTACCCCTCTAAAGACAGAGGACCCAGTAATCTCCTGCTGTTCCCAGACAATATTTCCACAATGTTTCTGTAAAAACTGCTGTATAAATAACATTTGATTGATTAACTGTAGTGGAGCAGGTCAATAAATGAATACCAGGCAGTGTCAGAGGAAGGCCCCCCAAAACTGTCGAAGGCTCCAGTCACCCAAGTCACAGACTGTTTTCTCTGCTACCACATGGCAAGCAGTGCCGACGTAGCAGGTCTGGAACCAACAGGACCCTGACCAGCTTCTATCACCAGGCCTGCTAAATGGTTAGTTAAGTAGTAACCCAAATAGCTACCCGGACTACGTGCACTGACCCCCTTTTCACTAACACAGTTGGTACTGTTTATCATCTTTCCTGTCATCTAGTCACTTCACCTCTACCCATACCGTACCTGTCAAACGTTTGGACACCTACTCATTCAAGGGGTTTCTTTATTTTGACTATTTTCTACATTGTAGAATAATAGTGAAGACATCAAAACTATGAAACAACATATGGAATCATGTAGTAACCAACAAAGTGCTAAACAAATCAAAATATATAAGTAGCCACCTTTTGCCAAATAACTATTGAATTAGGTGGTGCTGTCTGGTACTGTATGTACATACAGCATTACCTCCATTACCTGGTACCTCTGCACATTGGTACCCCGTGTATAGCCACGTCATTACCTCCCCGTGTATAGCCACGTCATTACCTCCCCGTGTATAGCCACGTCATTACCTCCCCGTGTATAGCCACGTCATTACCTCCCCGTGTATAGCCACGTCATTACCTCCCCGTGTATAGCCACGTCATTACCTCCCCGTGTATAGCCACGTCATTACCTCCCCGTGTATAGCCACGTCATTACCTGGTACTCCCTGTATATAGCCATGTTATTACCTGGTACTTCCTGTATATAGCCATGTTATTACCTGGTACTCCCTGTATATAGCCATGTTATTACCTGATACTCCCTGTATATAGTTATGTTATTACCTGGTACTCCCTGTATATAGCCATGTTATTACCTGGTACTCCCTGTATATAGCCATGTTATTACCTGGTACTTCCTGTATATAGCCATGTTATTACCTGGTACTCCCTGTATATAGCCATGTTATTACCTGGTACTTCCTGTATATAGCCATGTTATTACCTGGTACTCCCTGTATATAGCCATGTTATTACCTGGTACTCCCTGTATATAGCCATGTTATTGTTACTCATTGTGCATTTATTCCTTGTGTTATCATTCTATTACATTCTTCTCTCTGCATTGTTGGGAAGTGTCTGTAAATAAGCATTTCACTGTTCATCTACACCTGTTGTTTAAGAAGCATTTGACAAATACCATTTGAGTGATTTGAATAACAGTCCCGTACCCGTCCCAGTTTGCGGTGGTCCCTGTTCTTGGCCTCCTCCTGGAAGCGTTCCCACTCCTTTAGCATCTTAGGATCAGGGAAGGAGATGCCGTAGATCCTCTGAAGAGTCTCCATGTCAGCCTTGCCCTCCCAGTAGGTAGAGGAGTTCTGGAGGTTAGAGAAGCAGACTAGAAGAGTCTAAAACACGCTCCATGTCAGCCTTGCCCACCCAGTAGGTAGAGATTATGTGCACAATTTGGTTAAGGAACTTAAAAGCTGTAAAAACAGTCCAACATATTTCTGATAGTATTTCAGTTAATCTTGGATGAATATTTAGAAAGTTAAATACTAACCACGTTTCCATCCAGTTTTTATGCAAGTCATACCGAATAAATAAAACTAAATTGACAGCTGTGATGGAAAAAGGATATTTGTTTGTGTTACTGTAATTTAATTATGCCAATGTGCTTTCATCAATTGAAAGCCCTTAATCTATTTTATGAGAATTTCTAAGATTTCTTGTTTGCATAAAATAGACGCAGACCAGTCTTTCAATAATAGGTTATATAATTTATTCCCGGAGCGCGCTGCCACTTAACCACGAACAACAGTTTATATACAGATCATGACGTTTCATTGCTTTAACAGAATCCCCTCCTCTCGACCGGGACAAAGTGAGGTGAAAAGTTCATTCTAACACACCCCCAGATAACTTTTGACCCCTCAACATTATCGATCACCACTGAACTGACAGTTTTAATTAACAGAAAAGGCAGTGAGTGCATTCCTAGGTTATCTAAAAACCCCAGAGCTAAGTTTCAGTAGGTTCAACGTTAGGCTAACGACCTTATCTGTTTTCACAGTCCCCAACCCATTTGTTTCTTCCTAGTTGGAATGGTGTTCATGAACTTTAATTACTCCTTGTCCGTGTCACACAATCCCTTCTTATGAACTCATATTGTTAATCAGATATAATAAAACAGAGTATAAGTTTACAGTTCCATTTAAAATGATTTGTTCAGTCATATCATAATTTCCCAACAGTTTGTTTAACAACCTCTTGAATCTAGGGGGCAGTATTTTCATTTTTGGAAAAATAACGTTCCCAAAGTAAACAGACTATTTTGTCAGGACAAGATGCTAGAATATGCACATAATTGACAGCTTAGGATAGAAAAGACTAAAGTTTCCAAAACTGTAAAAATATTGTCTGTGAGTATAACAGAACTGATATTGCAGGCGCAAGCCTGAGAAAAATCCAATCAGGAAGTGACTCTTATTTAGAAACCTCTGCGTTCCTATGCGTCCCTATTGAGCAGTGAATGAGATATCAAACAGATTCCTTTATCTATGGCTTCCCTAATGTGTCTAGTGTCACAATACATAGCTTCAGGCTTTTATTTTGAAAAATGAGCCTGAACGTCAACATTGCGTCAGTGGTCAGCTGAAGTCTGAGTGTTTTGTGCGTAAAGGACAAATGCGGCCATTGTTTCTCTCTATCCTACTAAGTAGCCACGAGACCCGGTAGATATATTATCGAATAGATATTTGAAAAACACCTTGAGGATTGATTATAAACAATGTGTGCCATGTTTCTGTCGATATTATGGAGCTAATTTGGAATATTTTTCGGTGTTGTAGTGACCGCAATTTCCGGTCGATTTCTCAGCCAAACGTGAAGAACAAACGGAGCTATTTCGCCTACAAAAATAATATTTTTGGGAAAAAAGGAACATTTTCTATCTAACTGGGAGTCTTGTGAGTGAAAACATCCGAAGCTCAAAGGTAAACGATTTAATTTGATTGCTTTTCTGATTTGTGATCAAGTTACATGCTGCTAGCTAGGCATAATGCTATGCTAGGCTATCAAACTTACAAAAAAGATTGGTCTTGCTTTGGCTGTAAAGCATACTTTCAAAATCTGAGATGACAGGGTGATTAACAAAAGGCTAAGCTGTGTTTCAATATATTTCACTTGTGATTTTCATGAATATGAATATTTTCTAGTAATATTTATGTCTGTTGCGTTATGCTAATTAGTGTCAGTTGATGATTACGCTCCCGGACCCGGGATGGTAGAGACAAGAGGTTAATAAGGGATCTTTTAGTGTCTAAAATGAATTCTGGGAGAAATGGCGGTAGAAACGCAGTAAACTTGATGGCATGGTGCTCCCCCCTCCCACTACAACTAGCGAAACCATACAGTTTAAATCTGGCTGAAGGAAACCTGAACTTCAAAAAGGTGATATCAACTGAGCCTGGGAGACCACAACAAACAGGAAATGGGATAAAACACGTCAAGGTATCCAGTCTAAGATCAGCATATCCCAGGCATCTTTTTCAGCACTCTCATAACTGGGAAAGGAGCCGATTCAGGTTATTGTAAAACAGGATATGTTTATATGAGACAACATCAAGACCGAATACTTGAATCCCGAATAATACCGGGATGTTGGAGTGTAAATGTGGTCATGGAAACCTTAGAGTGGTAGGACATGTACAACTGGGACGACTTCAGAGAACCATCAAGAGAATTAAAATAAAGATCCTTCAAAAGAAACTAAATAGAAGAATGAAAACATAGCGGAGACAAAAACAGAAGTGTGCTTTACCTTGTGGATCTTCAGGGCCTTGATCTTTCCAGTGTGTCGGACATGGGGTCCTCGACACAGGTCAATCAGCGGACCACACCTAGTCAGCACAGACAGGATAAATACACAGGGAATCTGGATCGGCCCAAACACCCATTCCAGAACGACCGGGTCGGGATGCAGCTCACCTGTACACAGTAGTGGTTGGGGTGGTCACCTTCTCATTCAAGATCCGGCACTTAAATTTGTTGTACTGCAGAGGAGGAGAGAGATGTTCAGATCAGTTGTGGAACAGCAGAAATACATCACACTAGAGAGGACGGAGAGAGAGCGAGAGACCAGACAGGAAGAGAGAGAACAGACAGAATATTGCAAAGCAAAATTATTTATTACAATGTATATTATATATAGTGTTGCTTTGGCAATATTGATACAATGTTTTATGCCAATAAAGCAGCTTGAATTTGAGACAGGGAGAGACAGTAACATGGCACTACCATACAGGTTCTCAAATTACAATTCCACTGGATTCTCCAATTACAGTGAATGAACTACAGGACAAAATACAAACCCTTCAACCCAAAAAGGCAAGTGATGTTTATTGTATCCTGAATGAAATATACAGACAAATTCCTATTGGCTATACTAAAACTAACATCATCCTTCACTCTGGCATCTTCCCCAATATTTGGAACCAAGGACTGATCACCCCAATCCACAAAAGTGGAGACAAATTTGACCCCAATAATTACTGTGGGATATGCATCAACAGCAACCTTGGGAAAATCCTCTGCATTATCATTGACAGCAAACTCGTACATTTCCTCAGTGAACACAATGTACTGAACAAATATCAAATTATCTTTTTACCAAATGACCGTACAACAGACCACGTATTCAGCCTGCACACCCTAATTGACAAACAAACAAACCAAAACAAAGGCAAAGTCTTCTCATGCTTTGTTCAATTCAAAAAAGCTTGACTCAATTTGGCTTGGGGGGGGGGGGGGGGGGGGACCTATGAGATTCTAAAATCAAATTACACAAACAAGCGTATGGTTAAAATTGACAAAGAAAAAAATATATTTCCACAGGGCCGTGGGGTGAGACAGGGATGCAGCTTAAGCCCCCACCCTCCTCAACCTACATACATACGAATTCGCAAGGGCATTAGAACAGTCTGCAGCGTCTGGCTAAAGATACTTGAATCAGTTATAGAACCCATTGCCCTTTATGGTTGTGAGGTCTGGGGTCCGCTCACCAACTAAGAATTCACAAAATGGGACAAACACCAAATTAAGACTAAGCTGAATTCTGCAAAAATATCCTCTGTGTACAACGTAGAACACCAAATAATGCATGCAGAGCAGAATTAGGCCAATACCCACTAATTATCAAAATGCAAAAAAGAGCTATTAAATTCTACAACCACCTAAAAGGAAGCGATTCCCAAACCTTCCAAAACAAAGCCATCACCTACAGAGAGATGAACCTGGAGAAGAGGACCCTAAGCAAGCTGGTCCTGGGGCTCTGTTCACAAACGGCACATAGCCTGTCTTCTCTTGAGAGCCAGGTCTGACTACGGCAGCCTTTCTCAAAAGCAAGGCTATGCTCACTGAGTTCAAGTTGCATTCTAGTTTGCTCAGTTTTTTTGTTAATACTTTCCAATGTGTCAAGTAATTATCTTTTTGTTTTCTAATGACTTGGTTGGGTCTAATTGTGTTGCTGTCCTGGGGCTCTGTTTTAAAACTGACCACAAAATGTGGAAACTGAGCTGCACTTCCTAACCTCCTGCCCAATGTATGACCATATTAGACACACATATTTCCCCTCAAATTACACAGATCCACAAAGAATTAGAAAACAAACCCGACTTTGAAAAACTCCCATATCTACTGGGTGAAATAACAGTGTGCCATCACAGCAGCTAGAGTTGTGACCTGTTGCCACAAGAAAAGGGCAACCAGTGAAGAACAAACGCCATTGTAAATAAATCCCATATTTATGTTTATTAATTTTCCCTTTTGTACTTTTATCCACTCGCACATATGACATTTGAAATGTCTTCATTCTTTGTAACTTTTGTGAGTGTAATGTCTACTTTTAATCAGTATTGTTTATTTTCTAGTTCACTGGCTTGGGAAATGTAAACATGTTTCCCAATAAAGCCCTTTGAGTGAGAGAGAGATCTACCTTGAACATCTCCAGGAGAGTCTCCTTCTTGATCTCCAGCCTCTCGAAGGGCTGCTTCTCCTTGATGATCTTCTTACACAAGTTCTCCAAGCAGGGGAAGTCATTACTGGACACCCCCCTGGAGAGGTGGAAGAGTGGAGGAGGTGGGGAAGGAGGCAGCAGAGGAAGAGACTGAGTACAGGGATGGAAGAAAAGAAGTGCTGGCTGGCAGAGAGAACTAGTGGTAGACTTGGGGGCTTCCGTCCCCAGAGTTCGTTAACGGGACTGCTTGCCAAGCCAACTGGCATCAACATAACCTGAGGGAAGAGTCAGTTCCGTCAATTCAGGAAGCTACATTTAAATTGGATTTCTAGGAATTGGTTCTATTAATTGAGTTTCCTGAATTGACCCAAACACTGTGTCAACTTAGATGATGAAAGTACATTGGGATTGGATGAACATACAATCATCTAAACACTGGAACTTCCTGGTGCGCTCACGCTTTCTACTCATTCCCTGTCAGCCAGCTAGACCAGTGTTTACCCAGCTGAAACTGGCCAATGAGACGAGGCGTTACTCACTCTTGGTCCAGGAACATGTCGTAGTAGAAGCCGTTCTCGATGGGCGGACCGTAACACAAGCAGCCTCCGTAGACCCTCTCCATTGCCTCACCCATTATGTGGGCACTGGAGTGCCAGTACACCTGACGAGGAGGAAAGGATGTCGGGGGGAGGAAAGAGAGTGGGGAGGATGTCGGGGGGAGGAAAGAGAGTGGGGAGGATGTCGGGGGGGGGGGGAAAGAGAGTGGGGAGGATGTCGGGGGGGGGGAAGAGAGTGGGGAGGATGTCGGGGGGGGGGAAGAGAGTGGGGAGGATGTCGTGGGGGGGGAAGAGAGTGGGGAGGATGTCGGTGGGGGGGGAAGAGAGTGGGGAGGGGTAAGAGAGTGGGGAGGATGTCGGGGTCAGGGGGAAGAGAGTGGGGAGGATGTCGGGGGGGGGAAAGAGAGTGGAGAGGATGTCGGGGGGGGAAAGAGAGTGGGGAGGATGTCGGGGGGGGGAAAGAGAGTGGGGAGGATGTCGGGGGGGAGAGAGTGGGGAGGATGTCGGGGGGGAGAGAGTGGGGAGGATGTCGGGGGGAGGAAAGAGAGTGGGGAGGATGTCGGGGGGGGAAAGAGAGTGGGGAGGATGTCGGGGGGGAAAGAGAGTGGGGAGGATAGAGAGTGGGAAAGAGAGTGGGGAGGATGTCAGGGGGAAAGAGAGTGGGAAAAGAGAGTGGAGAGGACGTCGGGGGGGGAAAAGAGAGTGGGGAGGACGTCGGGGGGGGGGGGAAGAGAGTGGGGAGGACGGCGGGGGAAGATATATTGGTTTCAAAGTTCCACTGTGAAGGACTTAAAACAGTTAATGTCATTATTTGCCAATGAACAAACTTGGCTCTAACTAACTACTGTTTATAATCGCAGTTAAAAATCACTAGCTAGGTTAGCTAAACTAGTGTATTTATCTAGAAGGTTTAATCCAAATAGCATTATTTTAGACTTATAAGGCCAGTTTCCCAGACATAGATTAAACTCAGGAGAGACTGTCCCTGTAAGTCTTTAAAAGACCTGGAGGTTGTACTTACAGCTTTAGCCTCGTCGTCATCAAACTTGAGTAGCTGCAGACTGCAGTTTTCCTCTAGAGGTCGGTCCAGGTCCCACACAGAGTTGTTCACCTTAGCTATCACTGTGGCGTCAGCTAGACCCTGACTATGAGAGAGTGAGACACACACATTATAAAGTTATAACTATTCAAATTAATCTGTTATAATAGAGGCCTGTCCAGGTTGTCTGCAAGAGCCTAAATGTAGGGATAGCTGTGTTATTACAGAGTCATCATTACAATACAGGGATAGCTTAGTGTTTCTTCAGGATCGGTGGGTACCCCACGGGACGGTTGAGCTAACGTAGGCTAATGTGATTAGCATGAGGGTGTAAGTAACAAGAACATTTCCCAGGACATAGACATATCGGATATTGGCAGAAGGCTTAAATTCTTGTTAATCTAGTGAAATAATACCATGCTATTATTTGAGAAGAGTGCACAGTTATGAACTTGAAAATGTATTAATAAATTAGGCACATTTGGGCAGTCTTGATACAACAGTTTGGACAGAAATGCAATGGTTCATTGGATCAGTCCAAAACGTTGCACATGCACTGCTGCCATCTAGTGGCCCGAAATCCAAATTGCGCCTGGGGCTTGGGCTCCGTGAACACATGCTGCTCTTCCTCCCATCTGCTCCGTGTACACATGCTGCTCTTCCTCCCCTCTGCTCCGTGTACACATGCTGCTCTTCCTCCCATCTGCTCCGTGTACACATACTGCTCTTCCCCCCTCTGCTCCGTGTACACATACTGCTCTTCCCCCCTCTGCTCCGTGTACACATGCTGCTCTTCCTCCCCTCTGCTCCATGTACACATACTGCTCTTCCCCCCTCTGCTCCGTGTACACATACTGCTCTTCCCCCCTCTGCTCCGTGTACACATGCTGCTCTTCCTCCCCTCTGCTCCATGTACACATACTGCTCTTCCCCCCTCTGCTCCGTGTACACATACTGCTCTTCCCCCCTCTGCTCCGTGTACACATGCTGCTCTTCCCCCCTCTGCTCCGTGTACACATGCTGCTCTTCCTCCCCTCTGCTCCGTGAACACATGCTGCTCTTCCTCCCATCTGCTCCGTGTACACATACTGCTCTTCCTCCCATCTGCTCCGTGTACACATGCTGCTCTTCCTCCCATCTGCTCCATGTACACATGCTGCTCTTCCTCCCATCTGCTCCATGTACACATGCTGCTCTTCCTCCCATCTGCTCCATGTACACATGCTGCTCTTCCTCCCATCTGCTCCATGTACACATGCTGCTCTTCCCCCCTCTGCTCCATGTACACATGCTGCTCTTCCTCCCCTCTGCTCCGTGAACACATGCTGCTCTTCCTCCTCCGTTCTTCCCCCCTCTGCTCCGTGTACACATGCTGCTCTTCCCCCCTCTGCTCCGTGTACACATACTGCTCTTCCTCCCATCTGCTCCATGTACACATGCTGCTCTTCCTCCCCTCTGCTCCGTGTACACATGCTGCTCATCCTCCCATCTGCTCCGTGTACACATGCTGCTCTTCCTCCCCTCTGCTCCGTGAACACATGCTGCTCTTCCTCCTCCGTTCTTCCCCCCTCTGCTCCGTGTACACATGCTGCTCTTCCTCCCCTCTGCTCCGTGTACACATGCTGCTCTTCCTCCCATCTGCTCCGTGTAGACATGCTGCTCATCCTCCCATCTGCTCCGTGTACACATGCTGCTCTTCCTCCCCTCTGCTCCGTGAACACATGCTGCTCTTCCTCCTCCGTTCTTCCCCCCTCTGCTCCGTGTACACATGCTGCTCTTCCTCCCATCTGCTCCGTGTACACATGCTGCTCTTCCTCCCCTCTGCTCCGTGTACACATACTGCTCTTCCCCCCTCTGCTCCGTGTACACATGCTGCTCATCCTCCCATCTGCTCCGTGTACACATACTGCTCTTCCCCCCTCTGCTCCGTGTACACATGCTGCTCATCCTCCCATCTGCTCCGTGTACACATACTGCTCTTCCCCCCTCTGCTCCGTGTACACATGCTGCTCTTCCTCCCATCTGCTCCGTGTACACATACTGCTCTTCCCCCCTCTGCTCCGTGTACACATGCTGCTCTTCCTCCCATCTGCTCCGTGTACACATGCTGCTCATCCTCCCATCTGCTCCGTGTAGACATACTGCTCTTCCCCCCTCTGCTCCGTGTACACATACTGCTCTTCCCCCATCTGCTCTGTGTACACATGCTGCTCATCCTCCCATCTGCTCCGTGTACACATGCTGCTCTTCCTCCCCTCTGCTCCGTGTACACATACTGCTCTTCCCCCCTCTGCTCCGTGTACACATGCTGCTCTTCCTCCCCTCTGCTCCGTGTACACATGCTGCTCTTCCTCCCATCTGCTCCGTGTACACATGCTGCTCTTCCTCCCCTCTGCTCCGTGTACACATGCTGCTCTTCCTCCCATCTGCTCCGTGTACACATACTGCTCTTCCCCCCTCTGCTCCGTGTACACATGCTGCTCTTCCTCCCCTCTGCTCCGTGTACACATGCTGCTCTTCCCCCCTCTGCTCCGTGTACACATGCTGCTCTTCCCCCCTCTGCTCCATGTACACATGCTGCTCTTCCCCCCTCTGCTCCATGTAGACATACTGCTCTTCCCCCCTCTGCTCCGTGTACACATGCTGCTCTTCCTCCCCTCTGCTCCGTGTACACATGCTGCTCTTCCTCCCATCTGCTCCGTGTACACATGCTGCTCTTCCCCCCTCTGCTCCGTGTACACATACTGCTCTTCCTCCCATCTGCTCCGTGTACACATGCTGCTCTTCCTCCCCTCTGCTCCGTGTACACATGCTGCTCTTCCTCCCATCTGCTCCGTGTAGACATGCTGCTCTTCCTCCCCTCTGCTCCGTGTACACATGCTGCTCTTCCTCCCATCTGCTCCGTGTACACATGCTGCTCTTCCCCCCTCTGCTCCGTGTACACATGCTGCTCTTCCTCCCCTCTGCTCCGTGTACACATACTGCTCTTCCCCCCTCTGCTCCGTGTACACATGCTGCTCTTCCTCCACTCTGCTCCGTGTACACATGCTGCTCTTCCTCCCCTCTGCTCCGTGTACACATGCTGCTCTTCCTCCCCTCTGCTCCGTGTACACATGCTGCTCTTCCTCCCATCTGCTCCGTGTACACATGCTGCTCATCCTCCCATCTGCTCCGTGTACACATGCTGCTCTTCCTCCCATCTGCTCCGTGTACACATGCTGCTCTTCCTCCCATCTGCTCCGTGTACACATGCTGCTCTTCCTCCCATCTGCTCCGTGTACACATGCTGCTCATCCTCCCATCTGCTCCGTGTAGACATGCTGCTCTTCCTCCCCTCTGCTCCGTGTACACATGCTGCTCTTCCTCCCATCTGCTCCGTGTAGACATGCTGCTCTTCCCCCCTCTGCTCCGTGTACACATGCTGCTCTTCCTCCCCTCTGCTCCGTGTACACATACTGCTCTTCCTCCCATCTGCTCCGTGTACACATGCTGCTCTTCCTCCCCTCTGCTCCGTGTACACATACTGCTCTTCCCCCCTCTGCTCCGTGTACACATGCTGCTCTTCCTCCCATCTGCTCCGTGTAGACATGCTGCTCTTCCTCCCCTCTGCTCCATGTACACATACTGCTCTTCCCCCCTCTGCTCCGTGTACACATGCTGCTCTTCCTCCTCCGTTCTTCCCCCCTCTGCTCCGTGTACACATGCTGCTCTTCCTCCCATCTGCTCCGTGTACACATGCTGCTCTTCCTCCCCTCTGCTCCGTGTACACATACTGCTCTTCCCCCCTCTGCTCCGTGTACACATACTGCTCTTCCTCCCCTCTGCTCCGTGTACACATGCTGCTCTTCCCCCCTCTGCTCCATGTAGACATGCTGCTCTTCCCCCCTCTGCTCCATGTACACATGCTGCTCTTCCTCCCCTCTGCTCCATGTACACATGCTGCTCTTCCTCCCCTCTGCTCCATGTAGACATGCTGCTCTTCCCCCCTCTGCTCCATGTACACATGCTGCTCTTCCTCCCCTCTGCTCCATGTAGACATGCTGCTCTTCCCCCCTCTGCTCCATGTACACATGCTGCTCTTCCCCCCTCTGCTCCGTGTACACATGCTGCTCTTCCCCCCTCTGCTCCGTGTACACATGCTGCTCTTCCCCCCTCTGCTCCGTGTACACATGCTGCTCTTCCTCCCCTCTGCTCCGTGTACACATGCTGCTCTTCCTCCCATCTGCTCCGTGTACACATGCTGCTCTTCCTCCCCTCTGCTCCGTGTACACATACTGCTCTTCCCCCCTCTGCTCCGTGTACACATGCTGCTCTTCCTCCCCTCTGCTCCGTGTACACATGCTGCTCTTCCTCCCATCTGCTCCGTGTACACATGCTGCTCTTCCTCCTCCGTTCTTCCCCCCTCTGCTCCGTGTACACATGCTGCTCTTCCTCCTCCGTTCTTCCCCCCTCTGCTCCGTGTAGACATGCTGCTCTTCCTCCCATCTGCTCCGTGAACACATGCTGCTCTTCCTCCCATCTGCTCCGTGTACACATGCTGCTCTTCCTCCCCTCTGCTCCGTGTACACATGCTGCTCTTCCTCCCATCTGCTCCGTGTACACATACTGCTCTTCCCCCCTCTGCTCCGTGTACACATGCTGCTCTTCCTCCTCCGTTCTTCCCCCCTCTGCTCCGTGTACACATGCTGCTCTTCCTCCCATCTGCTCCGTGTAGACATGCTGCTCTTCCTCCCATCTGCTCCGTGTAGACATGCTGCTCTTCCTCCCCTCTGCTCCGTGTACACATGCTGCTCTTCCTCCCCTCTGCTCCGTGTACACATACTGCTCTTCCCCCCTCTGCTCCGTGTACACATGCTGCTCTTCCTCCCATCTGCTCCGTGTACACATGCTGCTCTTCCTCCTCCGTTCTTCCCCCCTCTGCTCCGTGTACACATACTGCTCTTCCCCCCTCTGCTCCGTGTACACATGCTGCTCTTCCTCCCATCTGCTCCGTGTACACATGCTGCTCTTCCCCCCTCTGCTCCGTGTACACATACTGCTCTTCCCCCCTCTGCTCCGTGTACACATACTGCTCTTCCCCCCTCTGCTCCGTGTACACATACTGCTCTTCCCCCCTCTGCTCCGTGTACACATACTGCTCTTCCCCCCTCTGCTCCGTGTACACATACTGCTCTTCCTCCCATCTGCTCCGTGTACACATGCTGCTCTTCCCCCATCTGCTCCGTGTACACATACTGCTCTTCCTCCCATCTGCTCCGTGTAGACATGCTGCTCTTCCTCCCCTCTGCTCCGTGTAGACATGCTGCTCTTCCTCCCATCTGCTCCGTGTAGACATGCTGCTCTTCCCCCATCTGCTCCGTGTACACATGCTGCTCTTCCCCCATCTGCTCCGTGTACACATGCTGCTCTTCCTCCTCCGTTCTTCCCCCCTCTGCTCCGTGTAGACATGCTGCTCTTCCCCCATCTGCTCCGTGTACACATACTGCTCTTCCTCCCATCTGCTCCGTGTACACATGCTGCTCTTCCTCCTCCGTTCTTCCCCCCTCTGCTCCGTGTACACATGCTGCTCTTCCTCCCATCTGCTCCGTGTACACATGCTGCTCTTCCTCCCCTCTGCTCCGTGAACACATGCTGCTCTTCCTCCTCCGTTCTTCCCCCCTCTGCTCCGTGTACACATGCTGCTCTTCCTTCAGAAAAGCATCCACCACAACTTTGTTCATTTGCAAATATCTCTCGTTCACTTTCGCTTGTAAATGTCCACACTCACCGAAAATGACATAAGGAAGCTACTAGCTATTGTTCTATAACTTTATAAAGCTGGATTTGCCTCTTTGCATATAGTTTGTTTTCACTCGTTAGCATTTTGCTAAGAGTGTGTGATTTCTCTATTAATTTGTGCAAATTGTGTTAGCATTCTTACAATAGAATGCATACTTTTGCACTCCTTGTGTGCCATGCCGGTAAAACCATAAATCCCAGGACGAGAAGAACAGTATGAACATCTGAGTACCGCCCATCCTACTGAATAGCATACCAGGCCAGTTACAACACGAACTTCTGGGTACCGCCCATCCTACTGAATAGGATACCAGGCCAGTCACCACACCCTAAAAAATGTTCACAATATATCAAAATTAACTTTTACCAGTTGAATGTAGACAAACAACTTTTCTATTATCAACAACTTTGCACATTTCTGGGGTTTAAACAAAATATGCAAATGAGTTATGTTGGGTAATAAAGTATGTTGAGTAATGTCGCGTAACGGATTACGGATAGAAGCAAGCTACCTGGCCTGCGCCCAAATGTAGAAATGTGTCCATTTGGGATGTCTGATAGTTAAGACAATCAAATACTCACCACCACTAATGAACTGTATTGTATTCTTCACCTCAAATCAAGTAAACAAAGTATTTTTTTTTAATTTATTTTTTTTACATCGAATGACAATAATTACTCAATGAAGTTGTAAAATTGTTCGAGCTCTCTCCAATTTTGATAACCACCGATACCACCGAGGCTCATAAAATGCCCGATTAATTTGTTATCCCTTGTGGAAATACAGCTGTTTCTGTCCTTACATCTCCCTCATGGACACAGCCCATCTGTAAATAGCCCACCCAATCTACCTACCTCATCCCCATATTGTTCTTATTTACTTTTCTACTCTTTCTACTCTTTTGCACACCAGTACTTACACATCATCATCTGCTCATCTCTCACTCCAGTGTTAATCTGCTAAATTGTAATCACTTTGCTACTATTTATTGCCTTACCTCACTCCAATTGCACACACTGTATATAGATATTTTATTGTGTTATTGACTGTACGCTTGTTTATTCCATGTGTAACTCTGTTTTTGTTTCTGTTGCACTGCTTTGCTTTAACTTGGCCAGGTCTCAGTTGTAAATGAGAACTTGTTTTCAACTAGCCTACCTGGTTAAATAAAGGTGAAATTTAAAAAAAATACACAATTGGAAATAGGCACGCCACATTTAAAAGGTTGCAGACCCTGGGTGTAGCCCGTTACCGGCAACTTCAGGAGCTTAACAGAATCGGCGAAGGCCAGCAGGTGAAAGATTATTTCATCAAACAGTGTGCTTAAAGCATTAAACAAGCTCAGTGCATATAGCCGATTTTATTAAAAGACATTCATTCATTAAAATGTTTTAGCAGGATGTTCCAAATACCTGTATTGCAAGAATCAAGTTGATTTTTTTTGTTCTCGTCACCTTGGCTCCTCCTGCCACCCACAGACAGACCCCCAAGCCCCTCCTCCTGCCACCCACAGACAGACCCCGAAGCCCCTCCTCCTGCCACCCACAGACAGACCCCGAAGCCCCTCCTCCTGCCACCCACAGACAGACCCCCAAGCCCCTCCTCCTGCCACTCACAGACAGACCCCCAAGCCCCTCCTCCTGCCACTCACAGACAGACCCCCAAGCCCCTCCTCCTGCCACTCACAGACAGACCCCCAAGCCCCTCCTCCTGCCACCCACAGACAGACCCCCAAGCCCCTCCTCCTGCCACCCACAGACAGACCCCCAAGCCCCTCCTCCTGCCACCCACAGACAGACCCCCAAGCCCCTCCTCCTGCCACTCACAGACAGACCCCCAAGCCCCTCCTCCTGCCACTCACAGACAGACCCCCAAGCCCCTCCTCCTGCCACTCACAGACAGACCCCCAAGCCCCTCCTCCTGCCACCCACAGACAGACCCCCAAGCCCCTCCTCCTGCCACTCACAGACAGACCCCCAAGCCCCTCCTCCTGCCACTCACAGACAGACCCCCAAGCCCCTCCTCCTGCCACTCACAGACAGACCCCCAAGCCCCTCCTCCTGCCACCCACAGACAGACCCCCAAGCCCCTCCTCCTGCCACCCACAGACAGACCCCCAAGCCCCTCCTCCTGCCACCCACAGACAGACCCCCAAGCCCCTCCTCCTGCCACTCACAGACAGACCCCCAAGCCCCTCCTCCTGCCACTCACAGACAGACCCCCAAGCCCCTCCTCCTGCCACTCACAGACAGACCCCCAAGCCCCTCCTCCTGCCACTCACAGACAGACCCCCAAGCCCCTCCTCCTGCCACTCACAGACAGACCCCCAAGCCCCTCCTCCTGCCACTCACAGACAGACCCCCAAGCCCCTCCTCCTGCCACTCACAGACAGACCCCCAAGCCCCCCCTCCTGCCACTCACAGACAGACCCCAGTTGAGGTTTGAACCAACAGAATCAGTGGATGTGCATGGATCTGGTTAAATTTGTAGCAAAAAAGGACTTGAAAACAGATCAATGATTGCAAAAGTACAGGTAAAATATTTTCATAAAATAATTACATTATTTATGGTCTTATGGTTGTGGAAGGCTTATATTTATACTAGGTATGAATACAAGCGCTCCATTCATTGGATTATTTGTGACAATTTGAAACGCAATGTATTGATCTTTAAATTGTGCAACAAAATGTATTTAGAGAACTTTTCAAAAATCGAGATGTATCAAAAACAGCCCATAGGTTTGTAAAAAAACAATATATAATTTTTAGGCCACATAGCCCTGCCCTATGGTAGGGTTAAGGTAGGTAAGGGGACTGTCTTACCTGATGCCAGCAGCCACCTGGTAGGGTGTGGTCTTCCAGGACTCAGCCTCCACCACCTTCCCATCTGGCAGAGTCACCTTGATGGATTTACTGTCCTTCTCTGCCCTCTCTGCCATCAGAGCATCATGCTCCTCCTTCAGTTTAGTGTACAGGGACAGACGCTCCTCCATGTACCCGGGAGGAGGGGACAGCTAGAGGGGGAAGAATGAAGAGAGTGAGTCTGGTGAACAGAGAGAGATGCTCCGCTATCCACAGGAGAGGAGGGAACAGATAGAGGGGGAGAGTGAGAATGGACAGGGGGGGTGGTGAGAGAGTGTAAGTAGTGAACAGACAGCTAGAGGGGAAAGGAGAGAGGTGAGAGAGTAAGTAGTGAACAGACAGCTAGCTAGATAGATGGGAAAGGGGAGAGGTGAGAGAGCTAAGTAGTGAACAGACAGCTAGATGGGAAAGGAGAGAGAGGTGAGAGAGTGTAAGTAGTGAACAGACAGCTAGAGGGGAAAGGAGAGTAGTCTTCAGCTGTGTGTACCAAGACAGCCCCTCAATCTACTGTGGAGGGGACCACTAGAGGGAGAAGAGACTGACAGAAAGAGATTGAGACAGTGACTGCCATCTACTCCGCCACTTACCTCCGTCTTCCCACCAGCGTCTCCCGCTGCAGCCTTCTTCTTCTTCTTCTCTCCATCTTTGGCTCCTCCTCCCTGAACAGAAGTCAGATAATGGGTGTGGTTAGCTCATTAATAAAACATTGACCATAACTGCATTAGTCATAACTAACCATTTTTATTTCACCTCTATTTAACCGGGTAGGCCAGTTGAGAATACGTTCTCATTTACAACTGCGACCTGGCCAAGATAAAGCAAAGCAGTGCGACACAAAGAGTTACAGTACATTTAACTACATTATCTAGGCCACACAGAGCAGCCAAACCTGCTGTGCAAACAAGATCGAGACTGTTGTTGACACGACTAGTTAGGATGACGAACATAGCGCTCAAACTGTAGGCGGCATTCTACCAAAGGTACGTTCATTATGAACGAGGCTTTGAGGAATCGAACTCCGACTACAACGATTAGGCAAAGGTCAATACTCAAACATTTAAAATATGAAATGTACACGTTGCACATGTGTTTGTCCTTTGTAGTTGCGTATATTTCCTTGCATAAATCTCTAGTTTTTCAATAACCGTTAATCAAATATAACCACCGCCCGGTTTGCTCATTGCGGTTGCTCCAAAACGGCAACTGAGCGCATGTACTCATTTAATTCAACAAGGCAAGTCGGTAGTGGTATTTGATCAACGTTTATTGAATAACTGTTTCAGCAAACAAAAAGGCACGAAACTAGAGGACAAACATAGATACAAGGTGGGCATTTCGTGATTATAATATATATTAAGTATTGATGTAGTAGGAGCTGGAGACCACAATGCCGGGTCTCGGCTCCACGCCGTTAGTGAAGTTCATCAGAAACTTATTTCACCAAGACGCCTTCGTCCAACAACGTAGCTATGTGTAACAGAAATGAGTCCTGATCAAGGAATAAACATAGAACAAATGGCATATAGGGCATCAATACAGAATACGATACAATAGTCGAAAAATACTATTCACACGGGAGACATTAGATGCTACTGTAATTAATGCTACAATCAAAAGCCTATAGCTAGCTAATTCGAAGAGAGTATTAAATAGTTAACGAATGTTTAAGATAAAGAATATTCTTTGAAAAGCCGTGATTATATATTGAGGAGTAAAGCCCTTGCTTTACTCATACATATGATAGCAAGCTAACAGTTAGCTATCTAGTTAGCTTAGTTTCAGGTCAACAATGCTGACAGCTGCATGCGTGATGGTATACAACAGGACTTAGCCACGCTACCTTTTTCCCGTCGTCAACTTTCAACTCCTTCATTTGCTCCGCCATGCTCTTTTCCGCCATTATACGAATACTATACCCGTAAATATATTGTTTCAATGGTGTTAAGTGAATCAGTTCAGCCAGCTCACCGGCAAGATCGTGTCCCGGATATTGCGTCAATAACTGATGCAATCCTTGCTGATTTGATTGACAGCAGCGTTGAGCCAATTATGTCTCGCGTCGTGGGTTTGTGAGCCACACATTCATACACCCCGCCTATTTCTACCATTTCGCTTCTCTAAAATCTATTTCTTAACCTAACCACACTGCTAACATTATGCCTAGACCGAACCTGTAATGAAGACCAAAAAACACATGTATTCTTGAATTTTTACCATAAATTCAATTTGACTTTGTAGCTGTGGTAACTAATGGAAACAATTTGTGGTTGCAATATTATGCTGTGGTGGGGAGAATTTAAAAAATAATCCGTATAACATGATTCACAAATTTCAGAAGAAATTTGAATGCCGTCCCTAGGAGGGGTGTGTCACTGGCATGGTCTTCCTGTCTGGGTTGGTGCCCCCCCTCCTCCCCCCTAGATTGTGCCTTGGTGGAGATCTTTGTGGGCTATACTCGGCCTTGTCTCAGGATGGTAAATGGTTAGTTGAAGAGGCAGGCTAAAGTTAAATCTAGACTTGGTTTCCTCTATCACAATCGCTCCTCTTTCACCCCAGCTGACAAACTAACCCTGATACAGATGACCATCCTACCCATGCTAGATTACGGAGACGTAATTTATAGATCGGCAGGTAAGGATGCTCTCAAGCGGCTAGATGGTCTTTACCATTCGCCACCAATGTTCCTTATAGGACACATCACTGCACTCTATACTCCTCTGTAAACTGGTCATCTCTGTATACCCGTCGCAAGACCCACTGGTTGATGCTTATTGATAAAACCCTCTTAGGCCTCACTCCCCCCATCTGAGATAGCTACTGCAGCCCTCATCCTCCACATACAACACCCGTTCTGCCAGTCACATTCTGTTAAAGGTCCCCAAAGCACACACATCCCTGGGTCGCTCCTCTTTTCAGTTTGCTGCAGCTAGCGACTAGAACGAGCTGCAACAAACACTCAAACTGGACAGTTTTATCTCAATCTCCTCATTCAAAGCCTCAATCATGGACAATCTTACTGACAGTTGTGGCTGCTTTGTGTGATTTCTCTACCTTCTTGCCCTTTGTGCTGTTGTCTGTGCCCAATAATGTGTGTACCCTGTTGTGTGCCGCTACCATGTGTTGCTGCCATGCTGTGTTGTTATGTGTTGCTGCCGTGCTATGTTGTTGTCTTAGGTCTCTCTTTATGTAGTGTTGTGTTGTCTCTCGTTGTGATGTGTGTTTCGTCCCATATTATTTTATCCCAGATATTTCATAGTATTCTATTGTTTCCAGTACATGTCTTATATTGGAGATAATATATCGTCCCGGGGAACGTTCTCCGGCGACAGTCCCCGGTCCGTCCCCGGTCCGAAGCCTCCAGCGACGGTCTCCGGTCTGCTTCTACAAAGGCAGAGGGATCAGCGTAAAGAGGGGGGGCTGCGTCCAGAACCGGATAGATGCCCACCCAGACCCTCCCCTATAGGTTCAGGTTTGCGGGGGGGGGGGGAATTATAACTTTGCAATCTGAATATTTTCCTTAGTGCCCCGACTTCCTAGTTAATTACAGTTACATGATTGATCAGTTTAATCGCATTATACTAAGTACAGAGAATCTTTGATAAAACTAAGTCTTCAATTGAATGATAGTAAAGGTACAACACCGTGTCCCCTCGTATCGTCGCCATTCCTCTTGCGCTATCTCCACCTGCTTCCATGGCAGGGTCTAGTCCCCTGCCATTACCTCCACCACCAGGATGTCCTCCACTCCTCTTTCTCCCGAGCCCAGGATGTCCGCTCCTCTTGAACATGCTACTTAGTCCTTTCGTGGTGGGATCTTCTGTCACGTTCGTTATAAGGATCGGACCAAGGCACAGCGTGGTATGCGTACATTCTTATTTATTAAAGAATGAACACTGAACAAACTAACAAAACGAACCGTGAAGCTATACAAACGAGTGCTGACAGGCAACTACACATAGACAAGATCCCACAAACACCAAAGGGAAATGGCTACTTAAATATGATCCCCAATCAGAGACAACGATAAACAGCTGTCTCTGATTGGGAACCATATCAGGCCAACATAGATATACATAACCCCCTAGACCTACAACAACCCTAGACATACAAAAACCCTAGACAATACAAAAACTAGCGTACCCACCCTAGTCACAGCCTGACCTAACCAAAATATAAAGAAAACAGAGATATCTCAGGTCAGAGCGTGACACTGCCCTTCCAAGCCACAGGAGACATCATTCAGGTACTATTATCATGGTTTCCACCACCGTGCTGTCTCAGAGCGAGACCGTGCAACTAGCGTCAGAGAACTTTGAACAAATGATGACTTTCTGTAACATCCACACTCAAGATCCAGGCTGTATCACAACCGGCTGTGATTGGGAGTCCCATAGGGCCGCGCACAATTGGCCCAGCGTCGTCCGGCTTTGGCTGTCATTGTAAATAAGAATTTGTTCTTAACTGACTTGAGTAGTTAAATATATATAATTAAATGTAAAAAAAGAAAAAGATTCAGAACTTTGAGAGCCTTCTGTCACTTCTTCTGTCCTCTAGCGCTGTCTAGGATTCATAGCCTTCTGTCACTTCTTCTGTCCTCTAGGGCTGTCTAGGATTCATAGTGTTCTGTCACTTCTTCTGTCCTCTAGGGCTGTCTAGGATTCAGTGTTCTGTCACTTCTTCTGTCCTCTAGGGCTGTCTAGGATTCATAGTGTTCTGTCACTTCTTCTGTCCTCTAGGGCTGTCTAGGATTCAGTGTTCTGTCACTTCTTCTTTCCTCTAGGGCTGTCGAGGATTCTGGTAGAGTTCAGGCCAGACTGGAGGGCCAGCGGAGAGGCTGATGTTTTCTTCACATCACACCAAGACGCTGTCTCAGCCATAATCCGGGACAAGGCATACATGTCTGTCCATATCAACTCAGCAAGAAAAGAAACGTCCTCTCACTGTCAATTGCATTTATTTTCAGCAAATTTAACGTGTAAATATTTGTATGAACATAAGAGATTCAACAACTGAGACATAAACTGAACAAGTTCCACAGACATGTGACTAACAGAAATGGAATAATGTGTCCCTGAACAAAGGGGGGGGCCTGCAGGAAGGGTACCACATGAGGGAGGAGGATGTCTTCCCTGTAACGCACAGTGTTGAGATTGCCTGCAATGACAACAAGCTCAGTCCGATGATGCTGTGACATAGCGCCCCAGACCATGACGGACCCTCCACCTCCACCTCCTCCAAATCAATCCTGCTCCAGAGTACAGGCCTCAGTGTAACGCTCATTCCGTCGACGATAAACGCGAATCCGACCATTACCCCTGGTGAGAAAAAAACGTGACTCGTGAGTGAAGAGCACTTTCTGCCAGTCCTGTCTTGTCCAGCGACGTTGTTGCCGGTGATGTCTGGTGAGGACCTGCCTTTACAACAGGCCTAGCCCTCAGTCAAGCCTCTCTCAGCCTATTGAGGACAGTCTGAGCACTGATGGAGGGATTGTGCGTTCCTGGTGTAACTCGGGCAGTTGTTGCGGAGTACGAACATTGCAATTTATTGCCCTGGCCACATCTGCAGTCCTCATGCCTCCTTGCAGCATGCCTAAGACACGTTCACGCAGATGAGCAGGGACCCTGGACATCTTTCTTTTGGTGTTTTTCAGTCAGTAGAAATGCCTCTTTAGTGTCCTAAGTTTTCATAACTGTGACCTTAATTGCCTACCGTCTGTAAGCTGTCAGCATCTTAACAACCGTTCCACAGGTGCATGTTTATTAATTGTTTATGTTCATTGAACAAGCATGGGAAACAGTGTTTAAACCCTTTAGAATGAAGATCTGTGAAGTTATTTGGATTTTTACGAATTATCTTGGAAAGACAGTGTCCTGAAAAGGGATGTTTCTTTTTTTGCTGAGTTTATATGACTCATTCTCTATACTCTATATATTCCTGTTTACTCCTAGAAGCAGAATGTCACCCTAAACCCGTTTTTGTTTTCTGTGCAGAAGAGAGATGCATTGAGCTGTTCCTGAATTTAGCATCAACAGATGAGGGGAAATGAAGTTTGTAAGGTTGGTCTGAATTTAAAGTTCTAGGTTAGATTATAAGATTAAAAATGAAATATTGTAATATGAAACTGAACTGGGGAATATTGGCTAAATGATTTAGGATCAGAAATGTATTTGGTTATGTTTGTGTCTGCAGGTGATTCCACCTGGAGGGCTGTCCTCTCCAAGGCTGAACGATCGGTATCAGAATGACTAGGAGGGCTGTCCTCGTCAAGGCTGAACGATCGGTATCAGAATGACTAGGAGGGCTGTCCTCTCCAAGGCTGAACGATCGGTATCAGAATGACTAGGGCTGTCGTCGTCAAGGCTGAACGATCGGTATCAGAATGACTAGGAGGGCTGTCCTCTCCAAGGCTGAACGATCGGTATCAGAATGACTAGGAGGGCTGTCCTCTCCAAGGCTGAACGATCGGTATCAGAATGACTAGGAGGGCTGTCCTCGTCAAGGCTGAACGATCGGTATCAGAATGACTAGGAGGGCTGTCCTCTCCAAGGCTGAACGATCGGTATCAGAATGACTAGGAGGGCTGTCCCCTCTAAGGCTGGACGATCGGTATCAGAATGAATAGGACTGGAGTTCTGCTCTCTGTATTAGTGCTCTGTTGTTCTGTGGATGGCGTGGTCCCAACACCATCAATACCTTCCTGCTGAAGCCATTGTTGGTAGCCGTTTTCAATCTACATTACATTGACATTTTAGTGGAGACTCAGGCTCTTGTGCAGGTGGTGTCTGATGTTTTCATACTCTGGTGGAAGATGGGCAGGGACTACTGTCCAACAGCAAGCCATGTGCCATATCACTATGGAACAGGTTTATAATAAGGAGTGGGGCTATGTCACTATGGAACAGGTTTATAATAAAGAGTGGGGCTATGTCACTATGGAACAGGTTTATAATAAGGAGTGGGGCTATGTCACTATGGAACAGGTTTATAATAAAGAGTGGGGCTATGTCACTATGGAACAGGTTTATAATAAGGAGTGGAGCTATGTCACTATGGAACAGGTTTATAATAAAGAGTGGGGCTATGTCACTATGGAACACGTTTATAATAAGGAGTGGGGCTATGTCACTATGGAACAGGTTTATAATAAAGAGTGTGGCTATGTCACTATGGAACAGGTTTATAATAAGGAGTGGAGCTATGTCACTATGGAACAGGTTTATAATAAGGAGTGGGGCTATGTCACTATGGAACAGGTTTATAATAAAGAGTGGGGCTATGTCACTATGGAACAGGTTTATAATAAGGAGTGGGGCTATGTCACTATGGAACAGGTTTATAATAAAGAGTGTGGCTATGTCACTATGGAACAGGTTTATAATAAGGAGTGGAGCTATGTCACTATGGAACAGGTTTATAATAAGGAGTGGGGCTATGTCACTATGGAGCAGGTTTATAATAAGGAGTGGGGCTATGTCACTATGGAACAGGTTTATAATAAGGAGTGGAGCTATGTCACTATGGAACAGGTTTATAATAAGGAGTGGGGCTATGTCACTATGGAGCAGGTTTATAATAAGGAGTGGGGCTATGTCACTATGGAACAGGTTTATAATAAAGAGTGGGGCTATGTCACTATGGAACAGGTTTATAATAAGGAGTGGGGCTATGTCACTATGGAACAGGTTTATAATAAAGAGTGGGGCTATGTCACTATGGAACAGGTTTATAATAAGGAGTGGGGCTATGTCACTATGGAACAGGTTTATAATAAAGAGTGGGGCTATGTCACTTTGGAACAGGTTTATAATAAGGAGTGGGGCTATGTCACTTTGGAGCAGGTAGTGAAATGTTGTAATTGTGTCACCGAGTTGAAAAAGGATCCCAATAGTGGGATGAAGAAGCAAGGTGTAGCGGGTACAGAACAGGAACAGCAAGGTGTAGCGGGTACAGAACAGGAACAGCAAGGTGTAGCGGGTACAGAACAGGAACAGCAAGGTGTAGCGGGTACAGAACAGGAACAGCAAGGTGTAGCGGGTACAGAACAGGAACAGCAAGGTGTAGCGGGTACAGAACAGGAACAGCAAGGTGTAGCGGGTACAGAACAGGAACAGCAAGGTGTAGCGGGTACAGAACAGGAACAGCAAGGTGTAGCGGGTACAGAACAGGAACAGCAAGGTGTAGCGGGTACAGAACAGGAACTTCCACCATAAATAGAACCAGGACACATTTAGTAAACTTGATCAAAGTTTATTGTTGAGCGTCTGGTCCAGTGTTTCTTTAAAGTATCAACAAAAATAATAATTAGTATTTTTCATGAAGATAATTATGACGTAGAACCCAACACATGAGGACGTAGAAACCAACGACGTAGAACCCAACACAACGACGTAGGAACCCAACACATGAGGACGTAGAAACCAACGACGTAGAACCCAAAACATGATGTAGAACACAATGACGTAGAACACAACACATGAGGACGTAGAACACATGAGAACGTAGAACCCAGCACACGAGGACGTAGAACACAACGACGTAGAACCCAACACGAGGACGTAGGAACCCAACACAACGACGTAGGAACCCAACACATGAGGACGTAGAACACAACGACGTAGAACCCAACCTGTCTGGCCTTGATCTCTGAGCTGCCAGATCAATAGTAAAAATGTATTGTGGAAGGACCACCGGAGGGCAGGCTGGGCTCACGGATAGTAGCCCAACAAGGCATGGGAGACAAGGTAACCAGAGGGCAGGCTGGGCTCACGGATAGTAGCCCAACAAGGCATGGGAGACAAGGTAACCAGAGGGCAGGCTGGGCTCACGGATAGTAGCCCAACAAGGCATGGGAGACAAGGTAACCAGAGGCAATTAAGCACAGCTGACGGTACGAATGACATATTCTCCTTCCCCTATAAGAGAGAGAATGGAACCAGCAGAGAGGGGGGGAAAACTATCTCTGGAAGATGGCCACCGAGAGAGAGGAGCTATCCAGGAAGAACCACTAAGACGGTGACAGTCCCATGACTTTTTGTTGTAGTTTAAAGATAATCCTATTGTGTTCCTGTTTCATCTGGAGAAGAAGATGTATGTTTTTCCTTGGAATATTTTCATTGATTATGTTGCAGTGTTTGTGTTGACCAAATGCCCTCAATAGAGAACTGTGTTCAATCAAGAAAACTTACTCCTGACTCGTTTATTCCACCTTCCCGCTTTAGAGTGACGCCCAATTACTTGGTCCGCTCACAGTATATTCAATGTTGCTTTTTGTTTGACCGCTAGGTTTTATGTCTCATAATGTGGTGCTCATAGAATCTCTGTGGGCCTAGGTCAAATCAAATCAAATGTATTTATATAGCCCTTCAGCTGATATCTCAAAGTGCTGTACAGAAACCCAGCCTAAAACCCCAAACAGCAAGCAATGCAGGTGTAGAAGCACGGTCGCTCGGTGTAAAGATTTGTCATTTAACTTTTATTGTGGCATAAACATAACCAGTCATGATGTTTTCACCCAATTGTCAAATAACTACTTCAAAAGGACCCTTTACGAGGCGACCCTCACACGTTCATCCACTTGAGACATATTTCCAGCATCCGAACAGGAGTGAATGGAAAGAAATATGTAACCCAAAACACCCCAAAGTGTAATGACATTTGTCATTGGGCCAGAATGTCCTCGTCCGCTGCTGTCCGCGTGCGTCTCGGTCACTCATCTCTGCCGTGGCAAAATGCCTGTTTTCTCCATTGGAAACACAACGCATTTTGGAATGTAGGCTATATCACATGCTTTCAAGTAGACTTTATCACCCGTTTCCAAGTAGGCTATATCACATGCTTTCAAGTAGACTTTATCACCCGTTTCCAAGTAGGCTATATCACATGCTTTCAAGTAGACTATATCACCCATTTCCATGTAGGCTCACATGCATCACATGCTTCCAAGTAGACTATATCACCCATTTCCAAGTAGACTATATCACCCATTTCCAAGTAGACTATATCACCCGTTTCCAAGTAGGCTATATCACCCATTTCCAAGTAGACTATATCACCCATTTCCAAGTAGGCTATATCACCCATTTCCAAGTAGACTAAATCACCTGTTTCCAAAGCCATTTCTTCTCCTCTGATGTGGTAATGAGAAATAATGCTGTTATAGCCAACGTTTTTTAATTATAAAAAAAAAATGATTGATGGATTACTGGTATTTCTTTTGCCGGGACGCCGTATAAAAATATACCCTCTCTACCACCCCCCCCCCCCCCTCCAACCCCCCCATACAGATCGGTGTACAGGCTGTGAACGTTTACCTTTCTACCAACCCCCCCCCCCCCCTCCTCGTACAGATCTGGGATCAGTCTGTGAACGTTTACCTTTCTACCAACCCCCCCTCCAACCCCCCCGCACAGATCTGGGACCAGGCTGTGAACGTTTACCTTTCTACCAATGCCCCCTCCTCTAACCCCCCTTACAGATCTGGGATCAGGCTGTGAACGTTTACCTTTCTACCAACCCCCCCCCCCCCCCTCCTCCAACCCCCCGTACAGATCTGGGATCAGGCTGTGAACGTTTACCTTTCTACCAACCCCCCCCCCTCCTCCAACCCCCCGTACAGATCTGGGATCAGGCTGTGAAACGTTTACCTTTCTACCAACCCCCCCCCCCCCCTCCAACTCCCCCGCACAGATCTGGGACCAGGCTGTGAACGTTTACCTTTCTACCAATGCCCCCTCCTCTAACCCCCCTTACAGATCTGGGATCAGTCTGTGAACGTTTACCTTTCTACCAACCCCCCCTCCAACCCCCCCGCACAGATCTGGGACCAGGCTGTGAACGTTTACCTTTCTACCAATGCCCCCTCCTCTAACCCCCCTTACAGATCTGGGATCAGGCTGTGAACGTTTACCTTTCTACCAACCCCCCCCCCCCCTCCTCCAACCCCCCGTACAGATCTGGGATCAGGCTGTGAACGTTTACCTTTCTACCAACCCCCCCCCCCCCTCCTCCAACCCCCCCCCCCCCCCCCCCGCACAGATCTGGGACCAGGCTGTGGACGTTTACCTTTCTACCAACCCCGTTTACCTTTCTACCAACCCCCCTCCCCCTCCCCCCATACAGATCGGTGACCAGGCTGTGAACGTTTACCTTTCTACCACCCCCCCCCGCACAGATCTGGGACCAGGCTTTGAACGTTTGGTGTCTCTGTCAGGCAGGGCTGGGTGTGTACTGCTACGTTGGCAGGAGTCACATATATGTTGACGGAGGGGAGGGGCAGCCCATTGGCCAGACAGCTGTCATAGAACACCCTGGCTCTATAGAAGGAGTTAAATCCTTCTGTTTTAAGGCAGAGCTTATTTTCAGTAACCAGTTGAGACATTAGAGGAGCTCAGGGGGAGGATCATGTCAACTAGATTGAGACATGGTCAGTGAAACCCTTCAGTTTGAGGAAGTCATTATGTCAGAGGAAGACAGACATCATGGTCAGTGAAACCCTTCAGTTTGAGGAAGTCATTATGTCAGACATCATGGTCAGTGAAACCCTTCAGTTTGAGGAAGTCATTATGTCAGAGGAAGACAGACATCATGGTCAGTGAAACCCTTCAGTTTGAGGAAGTCATTATGTCAGACATCATGGTCAGTGAAACCCTTCAGTTTGAGGAAGTCATTATGTCAGACATCATGGTCAGTGAAACCCTTCAGTTTGAGGAAGTCATTATGTCAGACATCATGGTCAGTGAAACCCTTCAGTTTGAGGAAGTCATTATGTCAGACATCATGGTCAGTGAAACCCTTCAGTTTGAGGGCTGATCAAGACAAGACTCCTCCTGGAAAAGAGAAGGCAACATCTGATAGTTCGTAAACAGCAATAATGGCAGATCCTATGTAGATGTATTAATCTGAGTATAGATCCTATGTAGATGTATAGATCCTATGTAGATGTATAGATCCTATGTAGATGTATTAATCTGAGTATAGATCCTATGTAGATGTATTAATCTGAGTATAGATGTATAGAGCCTATGTAGATGTATAGATCCTATGTAGATGTATTCATCTGAGTATAGACTAGAACCAAAGTATGAATCAGTTTAAAATAGTTTTAACTTACCTGCTCATCCTCATTTTGTGACATTGACCTTCAAGACGAGAGAGAGATGTTAAACTTTAATTTAGCAAGGCAATGAGAATACACTGATTCAACTTTAATTTAGCAAGGCAATGAGAATACACTGATTAAACTTTAATTTAGCAAGGCAATGAGACTACACTGATTAAACTTTAATTTAGCAAGGCAATGAGACTTTTACACTGATTAAAAGGACTAAACTTTACTCAACCCTGCACAAGTTAAACCTAACTAAACCATTACTTACATGTTGGACCCTGGACCGCTCGTGTCATCTACCACAGCACATAGTTGATGATTCTCCTTCTTCACTGCCTCCAGTTCCTATAACAAACATCATTATTAGTGGGGGGTACTTTGAACATGTTCAGATGAGCTTGAAAATATGATTGTTGAAGATGTTTTTTTAAATTCCCTGTGAAGGAGCTAGGAGCACGGTGCTGTACCTTCCGGATGTCTTCCAGGTCTCTCTGGGGGGCCGAGGTCAACTTCTCCCCAGACACAGGCTCTATATACTGGCTACCTCCACCACTACCCCTCCCTCTCCTCAGCTCCAGCTCCAAACATGACCTGACACCACACACAATAAGAGTTGCTATAGCGATAGCCTGGAGGATACAGACCAGCAGACACAATAAGAGTTGCTATAGCGATAGCCTGGAGGATACAGAACACCACACACACAATAAGAGTTGCTATAGCAATAGCCTGGAGGATACAGAACACCACACACACAATACGAGTTGCTATGGCGATAGCCTGGAGGATACAGAACAGCAGACACAATAAGAGTTGCTATAGCGATAGCCTGGAGGATACAGAACACTACACACACAATAAGAGTTGCTATAGCGATAGCCTGGCAGATACAGAACACCACACACAATAAGAGTTGCTATAGCGACAGCCTGGAGGATACAGACCAGCAGACACAATAAGAGTTGCTATAGCGATAGTCTGGAGGATACAGACCAGCAGACACAATGAGAGTTGCTATAGCGACAGCCTGGAGGATACAGACCAGCAGACACAATAAGAGTTGCTATAGCGATAGTCTGGAGGATACAGACCAGCAGACACAATGAGAGTTGCTATAGCGATAGCCTGGAGGATACAGAACAGCAGACACAATAAGAGTTGCTATGGCGATAGCCTGGAGGATACAGAACAGCAGACACAATAAGAGTTGCTATAGCGACAGCCTGGAGGATACAGAACACCACACACAATAAGAGTTGCTATAGCGACAGCCTGGAGGATACAGACCAGCAGACACAATAAGAGTTGCTATAGCGATAGCCTGGAGGATACAGAACACCGCACACAATAAGAGTTGCTATAGCGACAGCCTGGAGGATACAGAACAGCAGAGTGGGCCAGTCTTGTGTCACCCCCCCTAGTTACCTGTGTTTCCTGAGATGTTCCACCTCCAGCTGTAGAGCGTCTATCTTCTCTCCAAACTCCTGTTTGAACATTCTATTATCCTCCCCTGCCTGGTCCCTCTCTGTCTCCGCCTGACGGGATCTGAACCAGGGGTGGGAGGGGATGAAAACTACAGAAGACTTCATGAACTTAAGATAAAATGAAAAGTAAAGGACAGGGAGAAACCTTTTTTTCAAAAGAAGATAAACAGGGAAAACAAAGCTAGGATGAACATAAAGAGAACAACAGACGCTCCCCTCCAATCACCCGGGAGAACGACAGACGCTCCCCCTCCAATCACCCGGGAGAACGACAGGGGCTCCCCCTCCAATCACCCGGGAGAACGACAGACGCTCCCCCTCCAATCACCCGGGAGTACGACAGGGGCTCCCCTCCAATCACCCGGGAGAACGACAGGCGCTCCCCTCCAATCACCCGGGAGAACGACAGGCGCTCCCCTCCAATCACCCGGGAGAACGACAGGCGCTCCCCTCCAATCACCCGGGAGAACGACAGGCGCTCCCCTCCAATCACCCGGGAGAACGACAGACGCTCCCCCTCCAATCACCCGGGAGAACGACAGGCGCTCCCCTCCAATCACCCGGGAGAACGACAGGCGCTCCCCTCCAATCACCCGGGAGAACAACAGGCGCTCCCCTCCAATCACCCGGGAGAACGACAGACGCTCCCCCTCCAATCATCCGGGAGAACGACAGACGCTCCCCCTCCAATCACCCGGGAGAACGACAGACGCTCCCCCTCCAATCACCCGGGAGAACGACAGACGCTCCCCTCCAATCATCCGGGAGAACGACAGGGGCTCCCCTCCAATCATCCGGGAGAGAGACAGGGGCTCCCCTCCAATCACCCGGGAGAACGACAGACGCTCCCCCTCCAATCATCCGGGAGAATGACAGACGCTCCCCTCCAATCATCCGGGAGAACGACAGGCGCTCCCCTCCAATCACTTGGGAGAACGACAGGCGCTCCCCTCCAATCACCCGGGAGAACGACAGGCGCTCCCCTCCAATCTCCCGGGAGAACGACAGGCGCTCCCCTCCAATCTCCCGGGAGAACGACAGGCGCTCCCCTCCAATCTCCCGGGAGAACGACAGGCGCTCCCCTCCAATCATCCGGGAGAACGACAGACGCTCCCCCTCCAATCACCCGGGAGAACGACAGACGCTCCCCCTCCAATCACCAGGGAGAACGACAGACGCTCCCCCTCCAATCACCCGGGAGAACGACAGACGCTCCCCCTCCAATCATCCGGGAGAACGACAGACGCTCCCCCTTCAATCACCCGGGAGAACGACAGACGCTCCTCCTCCAATCACCCGGGAGAACGACAGGCGCTCCCCTCCAATCACCCGGGAGAACGACAGGCGCTCCCCTCCAATCACCCGGGAGAACGACAGGCGCTCCCCTCCAATCACCCGGGAGAACGACAGGCGCTTCCCTTCCAATCATCCAGGAGAACGACAGGCGCTCCCCTCCAATCACCCGGGAGAACGACAGGCGCTCCCCTCCAATCACCCGGGAGAACGACAGGCGCTCCCCTCCAATCACCCGGGAGAACGGCAGGCGCTCCCCTCCAATCATCCAGGAGAAGCAGACCAGTAGGAGAAGTTTGATTGGATCGTTTTTATTATGCTAGTATTGACGTCCACAGACACATCATTTAGCCTTGCTGTGCTCTGGGATTGCTTTATCGTCATGCTATCCTGGACTGACCCTTCACATTTTCAGTCAAGGTTATGGTTGATCCAGGACATATTATAGACCCTGACATGATAGATGCGTTTAAGTGTGCTCCGCGCTCCGACTTGTTATTTTAGCCACAGACTGATCTGAGACCAGGCCACTGCTCCATTCAGCACAAACTGATCTGAGACCAGGCTACTGCTCCATACAGCACAGACTGATCTGGGACCTGGCCACTGCTCCATACAGCACAGACTGATCTGAAACCAGGCTACTGCTCCATACAGCACAGACTGATCTGAGACCAGGCTACTGCTCCATACAGCACAGACTGATCTGAGACCAGGCCACTGCTCCATACAGCACAGACTGATCTGAGACCAGGCCACTGCTCCATACAGCACAGACTGATCTGAGACCAGGCCACTGCTCCATACAGCAGTGAGTGGCCAACAGCATGGTTCCACAGAAAGCTGTATGGAGTCAGACTAGCGAAGGAAGCACAGCTACAAACTGTGTGTGCTGTATGGTCTAGATGTCATGGTACGGTAGTTTATACCATGACATTAGGGTTGGGCCTAATGCTGATTGGTTAAAACCGCATTCCAGGCGGTGTCTATTCCACAAGTTACCACCGGTTAAATCTATGACGTTAAAATGCTTATTTACTCTGTTCCATCTGACTGCACCAATCCACTGTCTCATCAGCCCAGCCAGGCAATTTATAAACCCGATCTCCACTGTAAAAAGCATCAAGACATTATCTCCCACTTCTTTTAAACTAGCAATTGGTTTTCAACAGCGGAGATTTAATAAAACTTGCGGTCTATCTCTCTGACATTTGCAATGTCAGTTTCAATATTGAAATTCCATCTCCAGCTGACCCATCGTAATGAAAGTGTAGGGGTCGGGACTCAGCCAGTCCAAGTCATGAATCCGCATAATTCTTATGGATATATACAAACAAATGTTAATATAAAAAAGGGTCAAACGAAGTGCAGCTAGTTCGTCAGTCTTTCCAGCTTCAGTTTGAAGTGATGATGTTCGCTGTGTTTTTTGGCTAGCTCCTTTGAACAACAGTGTCCTGGTGAGTGAGCACATTTCTTTTGCTAATTCTTATGAACGTATCACTAGAAAACTACTTAAACAAGCATGCAAATACAGCTACTTTGCTGTTATCTGGCTGCACTTTTTGATGTGACTAAGTTAGCCGTAGTTGGCTAGCTAGCAAGCAAAGGACAAGAACGTTGCCAGCCAGTATGGCAATAGAACATTGAGAACGAACGACTGTGTTGCATCCATAGATACAGAACGACTGGGTCGCGTCTCTGGTAACCGAACTGATAGAACGAACGACCAGCCAGCTTGGATAGCAACCCTAGATTTGTGTAAAGATGAAATGGTATGAATACATTTATTAAAAATAAAGCTAATGAAAATGTCAATCATTATTTGAATAGGTTGGTAACCTGCTGTATAAAAGTGATAATGCCTGAGAAGCCCGTGTTTAGAGGACATATTGGCACGGTTTGCCTCAACTTCGTCTCGGGCCTAACAACACCCGTGCCAATATGTCCTCCAAACACGGCCTTCTCAGGCATTATCACTTAACGGTGCAGGAGGCCAGCCCTTTATTAATCATGGGGTGAGAAAGAGGGCTACTCAGTGGCTGGTTAAGCACGCATGTCTGTATGGTCTAAGGACAAGCTGTAAGTAGCATTGGGCTGGTCTAAGGACCTACGGTATGCCACTGTAGGGGGCGTCTGGGTGTGTTGATGTTCAAGAAATAGCAAATATTTAGAGTTTTCAGAACAGTAACATCTCTCTTACTAAAATGGCAGACATCCCAAACCTCTTATCAGGGAACATTCATTACAGCTGTGGGTCTGATATCTTTATTAGCACAGAAAGATGTAGTACTGTGAGTGGAGTCACCCTGCACTGCTAGTCCGACAGAAAGATGGTCTCTGGTGCCCTCTAGCCTGTCTCAGTACAACAGAAAGATAGCCTCTCTCTGGCGCCCTCTAGCCTGTCTCAGTACAACAGAAAGATAGCCTCTCTCTGGTGCCCTCTAGGCTGTCTCAGTACAACAGAAAGATAGTCTCTGGTGCCCTCTAGCCTGTCTCAGTACAACAGAAAGATAGCCTCTCTCTGGTGCCCTCTAGCCTGTCTCAGTACAACAGAAAGATAGCCTCTCTCTGGTGCCCTCTAGCCTGTCTCAGTACAACAGAAAGATAGCCTCTCTCTGGTGCCCTCTAGGCTCTCAGTACAACAGAAAGATAGTCTCTGGTGCCCTCTAGCCTGTCTCAGTACAACAGAAAGATAGCCTCTCTCTGGTGCCCTCTAGCCTGTCTCAGTATAACAGAAAGATAGCCTCTCTCTGGTGCCCTCTAGCCTGTCTCAGTATAACAGAAAGATAGCCTCTCTCTGGCGCCCTCTAGCCTGTCTCAGTATAACAGAAAGATAGCCTCTCTCTGGCGCCCTCTAGCCTGTCTCAGTACAACAGAAAGATAGTCTCTGGTGCCCTCTAGGCTGTCTCAGTATAACAGAAAGATAGCCTCTCTCTGGCGCCCTCTAGCCTGTCTCAGTATAACAGAAAGATAGCCCCTCTCTGGTGCCCTCTAGGCTGTCTCAGTATAACAGAAAGATAGCCTCTCTCTGGTGCCCTCTAGCCTGTCTCAGTATAACAGAAAGATAGCCTCTCTCTGGCGCCCTCTAGCCTGTCTCAGTATAACAGAAAGATAGCCTCTCTCTGGTGCCCTCTAGCCTGTCTCCAGTCCATGCTGCTAATCAAAGTAATGCTGTCATGAAAACTGTTTAAGGAGAGTTTAGTTTTAGGAAACATAAGATTGTTTAACAGTTAGAAATTAAAAGGTTTAACCGCAACAGATATCATATCAAAATAAATACCCTAGCTTAGTCATTTCTATACTATGCAAAGGTTGGTTTTATGTTTCGATTGGGAATCAGATTTCTGAAACGATGATGTGGGTGTCATTGTGGGGAGCGAAAGGGAAGAGAGGAGAGTCCTATAGTTGCTTCTGAAGCAGTTTCTCTGCATTGGAACTCAAGCTTCTGGCCTGCTTCACACAGTCTTTCTCACTGAGAAGAAGAGAACCAATAAATGAAAGAAATGGAGAGATAAAAGGAGACAAAAGGACAGAAAGAAGAAGAGGAAGACAGTGGTTATTACAGGGAAAGTATCTGGCTGTAACTCCCTGTGAAGAGAACCTGATTAGACAATGAAACACATTGGTGAGGTTTATTAGACAGACTAGACCTGATAAACACACTGGACTGAGGTTTATTAGACAGACTAGACCTGATAAACACACTGGACTGAGGTTAATTAGACAGACTAGACCTGATAAACACATTAGTGAGGTTTATTAGACAGACTAGACCTGATAAACACATTAGTGAGGTTTATTAGACAGACTAGACCTGATAAACACACTGGACTGAGGTTAATTAGACAGACTAGACCTGATAAACACACTGGACTGAGGTTAATTAGACAGACTAGACCTGATAAACACATTAGTGAGGTTTATTAGACAGACTAGACCTGATAAACACACTGGACTGAGGTTAATTAGACAGACTAGACCTGATAAACACACTGGACTGAGGTTAATTAGACAGACTAGACCTAATAAACACATTAGTGAGGTTTATTAGACAGACGACCTGATACACACACTGGACTGAGGTTAATTAGACAGACTAGACCAGATAAACACACTGGACTGAGGTTAATTAGACAGACTAGACCTAATAAACACATTAGTGAGGTTTATTAGACAGACGACCTGATACACACACTGGACTGAGGTTAATTAGACAGACTAGACCTGATAAACACACTGGACTGAGGTTAATTAGACAGACTAGACCTAATAAACACATTAGTGAGGTTTATTAGACAGACGACCTGATAAACACACTGGACTGAGGTTTATTAGACAGACTAGACCTGATAAACACATTAGTGAGGTTTATTAGACAGACTAGACCTGATAAACACATTAGTGAGGTTTATTAGACAGACTAGACCAGATAAACACACTGGACTGAGGTTAATTAGACAGACTAGACCTAATAAACACATTACTGAGGTTTATTAGACAGACTAGACCTGATAAACACACTGGACTGAGGTTAATTAGACAGACTAGACCTAATAAACACATTACTGAGGTTTATTAGACAGACTAGACCTGATAAACACACTGGACTGAGGTTTATTAGACAGACTAGACCTGATAAACACACTGGACTGAGGTTAATTAGACAGACTAGACCTGATAAACACACTGGACTGAGGTTAATTAGACAGACTAGACCTAATAAACACATTACTGAGGTTTATTAGACAGACTAGACCTGATAAACACACTGGACTGAGGTTTATTAGACAGACTAGACCTGATAAACACACTGGACTGAGGTTTATTAGACAGACTAGACCTGATAAACACACTGGACTGAGGTTTATTAGACAGACTAGACCTGATAAACACATTAGTGAGGTTAATTAGACAGACTAGACCTGATAAACACACTGGACTGAGGTTAATTAGACAGACTAGACCTGATAAACACACTGGACTGAGGTTTATTAGACAGACTAGACCTGATAAACACACTGGACTGAGGTTAATTAGACAGACTAGACAAGATAAACACACTGGACTGGGGTTAATTAGACAGACTAGACCAGATAAACACACTGGACTGGGGTTAATTAGACAGACTAGACCTGATAAACACATTAGTGAGGTTAATTAGACAGACTAGACCTGATAAACACACTGGACTGAGGTTTATTAGACAGACTAGACCTAATAAACACACTGGACTGAGGTTAATTAGACAGACTAGACCTGATAAACACACTGGACTGAGGTTAATTAGACAGACTAGACCAGATAAACACACTGGACTGGGGTTAATTAGACAGACTAGACCTAATAAACACATTAGTGAGGTTTATTAGACAGACTAGACCTGATACACACACTGGACTGAGGTTAATTAGACAGACTAGACCTAATAAACACACTGGACTGAGGTTTATTAGACAGACTAGACCTGATAAACACATTAGTGAGGTTTATTAGACAGACTAGACCTGATAAACACACTGGACTGAGGTTAATTAGACAGACTAGACCAGATAAACACATTGGTGAGGTTTATTAGACAGACTAGACCTAATAAACACACTGGACTGAGGTTTATTAGACAGACTAGACCTAATAAACACACTGGACTGAGGTTAATTAGACAGACTAGACCTGATAAACACACTGGACTGAGGTTTATTAGACAGACTAGACCTGATAAACACATTAGTGAGGTTTATTAGACAGACTATACCTGATAAACACACTGGACTGAGGTTTATTAGACAGACTAGACCTGATAAACACACTGGACTGGGGTTAATTAGACAGACTAGACCTAATAAACACATTAGTGAGGTTTATTAGACAGACTAGACCTGATACACACACTGGACTGAGGTTAATTAGACAGACTAGACCTAATAAACACATTAGTGAGGTTTATTAGACAGACTAGACCTGATAAACACACTGGACTGAGGTTTATTAGACAGACTAGACCTGATAAACACACTGGACTGAGGTTAATTAGACAGACTAGACCTGATAAACACATTAGTGAGGTTAATTAAACAGACTAGACCTGATAAACACACTGGACTGAGGTTAATTAGACAGACTAGACCTGATAAACACATTAGTGAGGTTAATTAGACAGACTAGACCTGATAAACACACTGGACTGAGGTTAATTAGACAGACTAGACCTGATAAACACATTAGTGAGGTTTATTAGACAGACTAGACCTGATACACACACTGGACTGAGGTTAATTAGACAGACTAGACCTAATAAACACACTGGACTGAGGTTAATTAGACAGACTAGACCTAATAAACACATTAGTGAGGTTTATTAGACAGACTAGACCTGATAAACACACTGGACTGAGGTTTATTAGACAGACTAGACCTGATAAACACACTGGACTGGGGTTAATTAGACAGACTAGACCTAATAAACACATTAGTGAGGTTTATTAGACAGACTAGACCTGATACACACACTGGACTGAGGTTAATTAGACAGACTAGACCTAATAAACACATTAGTGAGGTTTATTAGACAGACTAGACCTGATAAACACACTGGACTGAGGTTTATTAGACAGACTAGACCTGATAAACACACTGGACTGAGGTTAATTAGACAGACTAGACCTGATAAACACATTAGTGAGGTTTATTAGACAGACTAGACCTGATAAACACACTGGACTGAGGTTTATTAGACAGACTAGACCTGATAAACACATTAGTGAGGTTAATTAAACAGACTAGACCTGATAAACACACTGGACTGAGGTTAATTAGACAGACTAGACCTGATAAACACATTAGTGAGGTTAATTGGACAGACTAGACCTGATAAACACACTGGACTGAGGTTAATTAGACAGACTAGACCTGATAAACACATTAGTGAGGTTTATTAGACAGACTAGACCTGATACACACACTGGACTGAGGTTAATTAGACAGACTAGACCTAATAAACACATTAGTGAGGTTTATTAGACAGACTAGACCAGATAAACACATTGGTGAGGTTTATTAGACAGACTAGACCTGATAAACACACTGGACTGAGGTTTATTAGACAGACTAGACCAGATAAACACACCGGACTGAGGTTAATTAGACAGACTAGACATAATAAACACATTTGTGAGGTTTATTAGACAGACTAGACCTGATAAACACACTGGACTGAGGTTAATTAGACAGACTAGACCTGATAAACACACTGGACTGAGGTTTATTAGACAGACTAGACCTGATAAACACATTAGTGAGGTTTATTAGAGAGACTAGACCTGATAAACACACTGGACCGAGGTTTATTAAACAGACTAGACCTGATAAACACACTGGACTGAGGTTAATTAGACAGACTAGACCTAATAAACACATTAGTGAGGTTTATTAGACAGACTAGACCTGATAAACACACTGGACTGAGGTTTATTAGACAGACTAGACCTGATAAACACACTGGACTGAGGTTAATTAGACAGACTAGACCTGATAAACACACTGGACTGAGGTTAATTAGACAGACTAGACCTAATAAACACATTAGTGAGGTTTATTAGACAGACTAGACCTGATAAACACACTGGACTGAGGTTAATTAGACAGACTAGACCTAATAAACACATTAGTGAGGTTTATTAGACAGACTAGACCTGATAAACACACTGGACTGAGGTTTATTAGACAGACTAGACCTGATAAACACACTGGACTGAGGTTAATTAGACAGACTAGACCTAATAAACACATTAGTGAGGTTTATTAGACAGACTAGACCTGATACACACACTGGACTGAGGTTAATTAGACAGACTAGACCTAATAAACACATTAGTGAGGTTTATTAGACAGACTAGACCTGATAAACACACTGGACTGAGGTTTATTAGACAGACTAGACCTGATAAACACACTGGACTGAGGTTAATTAGACAGACTAGACCTGATAAACACATTAGTGAGGTTAATTAAACAGACTAGACCTGATAAACACACTGGACTGAGGTTAATTAGACAGACTAGACCTGATAAACACATTAGTGAGGTTAATTAGACAGACTAGACCTGATAAACACACTGGACTGAGGTTAATTAGACAGACTAGACCTGATAAACACATTAGTGAGGTTTATTAGACAGACTAGACCTGATACACACACTGGACTGAGGTTAATTAGACAGACTAGACCTAATAAACACACTGGACTGAGGTTAATTAGACAGACTAGACCTAATAAACACATTAGTGAGGTTTATTAGACAGACTAGACCTGATAAACACACTGGACTGAGGTTTATTAGACAGACTAGACCTGATAAACACACTGGACTGGGGTTAATTAGACAGACTAGACCTAATAAACACATTAGTGAGGTTTATTAGACAGACTAGACCTGATACACACACTGGACTGAGGTTAATTAGACAGACTAGACCTAATAAACACATTAGTGAGGTTTATTAGACAGACTAGACCTGATAAACACACTGGACTGAGGTTTATTAGACAGACTAGACCTGATAAACACACTGGACTGAGGTTAATTAGACAGACTAGACCTGATAAACACATTAGTGAGGTTTATTAGACAGACTAGACCTGATAAACACACTGGACTGAGGTTAATTAGACAGACTAGACCTGATAAACACATTAGTGAGGTTTATTAGACAGACTAGACCTGATAAACACACTGGACTGAGGTTAATTAGACAGACTAGACCTGATAAACACATTCGTGAGGTTAATTGGACAGACTAGACCTGATAAACACACTGGACTGAGGTTAATTAGACAGACTAGACCTGATAAACACATTAGTGAGGTTTATTAGACAGACTAGACCTGATACACACACTGGACTGAGGTTAATTAGACAGACTAGACCTAATAAACACACTGGACTGAGGTTAATTAGACAGACTAGACCTAATAAACACATTAGTGAGGTTTATTAGACAGACTAGACCAGATAAACACATTGGTGAGGTTTATTAGACAGACTAGACCTGATAAACACACTGGACTGAGGTTTATTAGACAGACTAGACCAGATAAACACACCGGACTGAGGTTAATTAGACAGACTAGACATAATAAACACATTTGTGAGGTTTATTAGACAGACTAGACCTGATAAACACACTGGACTGAGGTTAATTAGACAGACTAGACCTGATAAACACACTGGACTGAGGTTTATTAGACAGACTAGACCTGATAAACACATTAGTGAGGTTTATTAGAGAGACTAGACCTGATAAACACACTGGACTGAGGTTTATTAAACAGACTAGACCTGATAAACACACTGGACTGAGGTTAATTAGACAGACTAGACCTAATAAACACATTAGTGAGGTTTATTAGACAGACTAGACCTGATAAACACACTGGACTGAGGTTTATTAGACAGACTAGACCTGATAAACACACTGGACTGAGGTTAATTAGACAGACTAGACCTGATAAACACACTGGACTGAGGTTAATTAGACAGACTAGACCTAATAAACACATTAGTGAGGTTTATTAGACAGACTAGACCTGATAAACACACTGGACTGAGGTTAATTAGACAGACTAGACCTAATAAACACATTAGTGAGGTTTATTAGACAGACTAGACCTGATAAACACACTGGACTGAGGTTGACTACACCTGATACACACACTGGACTGAGGTTAATTAGACAGACTAGACCTGATAAACACATTAGTGAGGTTAATTAGACAGACTAGACCTGATAAACACACTGGACTGAGGTTAATTAGACAGACTAGACCTAATAAACACATTAGTGAGGTTTATTAGACAGACTAGACCTGATAAACACACTGGACTGAGGTTAATTAGACAGACTAGACCTAATAAACACATTAGTGAGGTTTATTAGACAGACTAGACCTGATAAACACACTGGACTGAGGTTGACTACACCTGATACACACACTGGACTGAGGTTAATTAGACAGACTAGACCTGATAAACACATTAGTGAGGTTAATTAGACAGACTAGACCTGATAAACACACTGGACTGAGGTTTATTAGACAGACTAGACCAGATAAACACACTGGACTGAGGTTAATTAGACAGACTAGACCTGATAAACACATTAGTGAGATTTATTAGACAGACTAGACCTGATAAACACACTGGACTGAGGTTTATTAGACAGACTAGACCTGATAAACACACTGGACTGAGGTTTATTAGACAGACTAGACCTGATAAACACATTAGTGAGATTTATTAGACAGACTAGACCTGATAAACACACTGGACTGAGGTTTATTAGACAGACTAGACCTGATAAACACACTGGACTGAGGTTAATTAGACAGACTAGACCTGATAAACACACTGGACTGAGGTTAATTAGACAGACTAGACCTGATAAACACATTAGTGAGGTTAATTAGACATACTAGACCTGATAAACACACTGGACTGAGGTTTATTAGACAGACTAGACCTGATAAACACATTAGTGAGGTTAATTAGACATACTAGACCTAATAAACACACTGGACTGAGGTTAATTAGACAGACTAGACCTGATAAACACACTGGACTGAGGTTAATTAGACAGACTAGACCTGATAAACACACTGGACTGAGGTTTATTAGACAGACTAGACCTGATAAACACATTAGTGAGGTTTATTAGACAGACTAGACCTGATAAACAAACTGGACTGAGGTTTATTAGACAGACTAGACCTGATAAACACATTAGTGAGGTTAATTAGACAGACTAGACCTGATAAACACACTGGACTGAGGTTTATTAGACAGACTAGACCTGATAAACACACTGGACTGAGGTTAATTAGACAGACTAGACCTAATAAACACACTGGACTGAGGTTAATTAGACAGACTAGACCTGATAAACACATTAGTGAGGTTAATTAGACAGACTAGACCTGATAAACACACTGGACTGAGGTTAATTAGACAGACTAGACCTGATAAACACACTGGACTGAGGTTTATTAGACAGACTAGACCTGATAAACACATTAGTGAGGTTTATTAGACAGACTAGACCTGATAAACACATTAGTGAGGTTTATTAGACAGACTAGACCTGATAAACACACTGGTCTGAGGTTTATTAGACAGACTAGACCTGATAAACACACTGGACTGAGGTTAATTAGACAGACTAGACCTGATAAACACATTAGTGAGGTTTATTAGACAGACTAGACCAGATAAACACACTGGACTGAGGTTTATTAGACAGACTAGACCTGATAAACACACTGGACTGAGGTTAATTAGACAGACTAGACCTGATAAACACATTAGTGAGGTTAATTAGACAGACTAGACCTGATAAACACACTGGACTGAGGTTAATTAGACAGACTAGACCTGATAAACACATTAGTGAGGTTTATTAGACAGACTAGACCTGATACACACACTGGACTGAGGTTAATTAGACAGACTAGACCTAATAAACACACTGGACTGAGGTTAATTAGACAGACTAGACCTAATAAACACATTAGTGAGGTTTATTAGACAGACTAGACCAGATAAACACATTGGTGAGGTTTATTAGACAGACTAGACCTGATAAACACACTGGACTGAGGTTTATTAGACAGACTAGACCAGATAAACACACTGGACTGAGGTTAATTAGACAGACTAGACCTAATAAACACATTAGTGAGGTTTATTAGACAGACTAGACCTGATAAACACACTGGACTGAGGTTAATTAGACAGACTAGACCTGATAAACACATTAGTGAGGTTTATTAGACAGACTAGACCTGATAAACACACTGGACTGAGGTTTATTAGACAGACTAGACCTGATAAACACACTGGACTGAGGTTAATTAGACAGACTAGACCTGATAAACACACTGGACTGAGGTTAACCAGTTAGAGCTCTAGGGGCGCTATTTCATTTTTGGATAAAAAACGTTCCCGTTTTAAGCGCGATATTTTGTCACGAAAAGATGCTCGACTATGCATATTCTTGACAGTTTTGGAAAGAAAACACTCTGAAGTTTCAGAATCTGCAAAGATTTTGTCTGTAAGTGCCCCAGAACTCATTCTACAGGCGAAACCAAGATGATGCATCACCCAGGAATTAGCAGAATTTCTGAAGCTCTGTTTTCCATTCTCTCCTTATATGGCTGTGATTGCGCAACGAATGAGCCTACACTTTCTGTCGTTCGCCCAAGGTCTTAGCAGCATTGTGACGTATTTGTAGGCATATCATTGGAAGATTGGCCATAAGAGACTACATTTTCCAGAGGTCCGCCCGGTGTCCTTTGTCTAAATTTGTGCGTAATCTTCAGGTGCAGGCATTTTCTCCTGGGATTCAGGAGAGAAACCATGTTTCCAAGAACGATGTATCAATGAAGAGATATGTGAAAAACACCTTGAGGATTGATTCTAAACAACGTCTGCCATGTTTTCAGTCGATATTATGGAGTTAATTTGGAAAAAAGTTTGCGTTTTGAGGACTGAATTTATGGATTTTTTTTGGTAGCCAAATGTGATGTATAAAACGGAGCTATTTCTAATACACAAGGAATCTTTTTGGAAAAACTGAGCATCTGCTATCTAACTGAGAGTATCCTCATTGAAAACATCAGAAGTTCTTCAAAGGTAAATGATTTTATTTGAAGGCTTTTATGTTTTTGTTAATGTTGCGTGCTGGATGCTAACGCTAATGCTAACGCTAAATGCTAACGCGAAATGCTAACTCTAGCTAGCTACTTTTACACAAATGATTGTTTTCCTATGGTTGAGAAGCATATTTTGAAAATCTGAGATGACAGTGTTGTTTACAAAAGGCTAAGCTTGAGAGATGGCATATTTATTTCATTTCATTTGCGATTTTCATAAATAGTTAACGTTGTGTTATGCTAATGAGCTTGCTGATAGATTTACACAATCCTGGATACAGGGGTTTTTTCATAGCTAAACGTGACGCAGAAAACGGAGCGATTTGTCCTAAACAAATAATCTTTCAGGAAAAACTGAACATTTGCTATCTGAGAGTCTCCTCAATGAAAACATCTGAAGTTCTTCAAAGGTAAATGATTTTTTTGAATGCTTTTCTGTTTTTTTGTGTAAATGTTGCCAGCTGAATGCTAATGCTAAATGCTACGTTAGCCATCAATACTGTTACACAAATGATTGTTTTGCAATGGTTGAGAAGCATATTTTGAAAATCTGAGATGACAGTGTTGTTAACAAAAGGCTAAGCTTGAGAGCTAGCATATTTATTTCATTTGATTTGCGATTTTCATGAATAGTTAACGTTGCGTTATGGTAATGAGCTTGAGTCTGTATTCACGAACCCGGATCCGGGATGGGGAGATCAGAAAGGTTAATTAGACAGACTTGACCTAATAAACACATTAGTGAGGTTTATTAGACAGACTAGACCTGATAAACACACTGGACTGAGGTTAATTAGACAGACTAGACCTGATAAACACACTGGACTGAGGTTTATTAGACAGACTAGACCTGATAAACACACTGGACTGAGGTTAATTAGACAGACTAGACCTGATAAACACATTAGTGAGGTTTATTAGACAGACTAGACCTGATAAACACACTGGACTGAGGTTTATTAGACAGACTAGACCTGATAAACACACTGGACTGAGGTTAATTAGACAGACTAGACCTGATAAACACACTGGACTGAGGTTAATTAGACAGACTAGACCTAATAAACACATTAGTGAGGTTTATTAGACAGACTAGACCTGATAAACACACTGGACTGAGGTTTATTAGACAGACTAGACCTGATAAACACACTGGACTGAGGTTAATTAGACAGACTAGACCTGATAAACACACTGGACTGAGGTTAATTAGACAGACTAGACCTAATAAACACATTAGTGAGGTTTATTAGACAGACTAGACCTGATAAACACACTGGACTGAGGTTTATTAGACAGACTAGACCTGATAAACACACTGGACTGAGGTTTATTAGACAGACTAGACCTGATAAACACATTAGTGAGGTTTATTAGACAGACTAGACCTGATAAACACACTGGACTGAGGTTTATTAGACAGACTAGACCTGATAAACACACTGGACTGAGGTTAATTAGACAGACTAGACCTGATAAACACACTGGACTGAGGTTAATTAGACAGACTAGACCTGATAAACACATTAGTGAGGTTTATTAGACAGACTAGACCTGATAAACACACTGGACTGAGGTTAATTAGACAGACTAGACCT
>NC_143027.1:1332500-1335000 GCF_057628025.1 Oncorhynchus mykiss
AGAGGGATAGGGCAGTGCCTAGAGGGAGAGGGATAGGAAAGTGCCTAGAGGGATAGGACAGTGCCTAGATGGATAGGGCAGTGTCTAGAGGGATATGACAGTGCCTAGAAGGGATAGGACAGTGCCTAGAGGGATAGGACAGTGCCTATAGGGATAGGGATAGGACAGTGCCTAGAGGAAGTGGGATAGAACAGTTTCTAGAGGGATAGGGGTAGGACAGTGCCTAGAGGGATAGGACAATGCCTATAAGGATAGGGATAGGACAGTGCCTCGAGGGAGAGGGATAGGACAGTGCCTAGAGGGATAGGGATAGGAATGTGCCTAGAGGGGTAGGGATAGGGCAGTGCCTAGAGAGGTAGGGATAGGACAGTGCCTAGAGCAATAGGGATAGGACAGTGCCTAGAGGGATTGGGATAGGGCAGTGCCTAGAGTGATAGCGATAGGACAGTGCCTAGAGGGATAGGGATAGGAAAGTGCCTAGAGGGATAGGACAGTGCCTAGAGGGAGAGGGACAGTGCCTAGAGGGATAGGGATAGTACAGTGCCTAGAGGGATAGGGATAGGACAATGCCTAAAGGGATAGGACAGTGCCTAGAGGGATAGGGATAGGACAGTGTCTAGAGGGATAGAGATAGGACAGTGAATAGAGGGAGAGGGATAGGACAGTTTCTAGAGGGATAGGACAGTGCCTAGATGGAGAGGGATGGGACAGTGCCTAGGGGGATAGGGATAGGACAGTGCCTAGGGGGATAGGACAGTGCCTAGAGGGATAGGACAGTGCCTAGAGGGATAAGGATAGGACAGTGCCTAGAGGGATAGGGACAGGACAGTGCCTCGAGGGGTAGTAATAGGACAATGCCTAGAGGGATAGGACAGTGCCTAAAGGGATAGGACAGTACCCAGAGGGATAAGGATAGGACAGCGCCTAGAGGGAGAGGGATGGGACAGTGCCTGGAGGGATACGGATAGGGCCGTACCTAGATGGATAAGGATAGGAAAGTGCCTAGAGGGATAGGACAGTTCCTGGAAGGATAGGGATAGGGCAGTGCCTAGATGGATAGGGATAAGAAAGTGCCTGGAGGGATAAGGATAGGGCAGCACCTAGAGGGATAGGGATAGAAACGTTCCTAGAGGGATAGGACAGTTCCTAGAAGGATAGGGATATGGCAGTGCCTAGAGGGATAGGACAGTGCCTGGAGGGATAGGACAGTGCCTCGAGGGATAGGACAGTGCCTCGAGGGATAGGACAGTGCCTAGAGGGATAGGACAGTGTTTAGAGGGATAGGGATAGGACAGTGCCTGGAGGGATAGAGATAGGACAGTGCCTAGAGGGATAGGACAGTGCCTAGAGGGATAGGGATAGGACAGTGCCCAGAGGCATAGGGATAGGACAGTGTCTAGAGGGATAGGACAGTGCCTAGAGGGAGTTTGTGATTATAGCTGAATAGAGCCCAAGCATCAGAATTTAATACTTACCCACTGTACGTGCCTAACTACCATGTTAATATGCAGGTATAACATTGTACCTGTCTATCTTCCATGTTACTAACCAGGTATAACACTGTACCTGCCTAACTATCATGTTAATACCCAGGTATAACACTGTACCTGCCTAACTACCATGTTAATAACCAGGTATAACACTTTACCTGCCTAACTACCATGTTACTACGCGGGTATAACACTGTACCTGCCTAACTACCATGTTAATACCCAGGTATAACACTGTACCTGCCTAACTACCATGTTACTAACCAGGTATAACACTGTACCTGCCTAACTACCATGTTAATATCCAGGTATAACACTGTACCTGCCTAACTACCATGTTAATACCCAGGTATAACACTGTACCTGCCTAACTACCATGTTAATACCCAGGTATAACACTGTACCTGTCTAACTACCATGTTAATAACCAGGTATAACACTGTACCTGTCTAACTACCATGTTAATAACCAGGTATAACACTGTACCTGCCTAACTGCCATGTTAATACCCAGGTATAACACTGTACCTGTCTAACTACCAAGTTAATAACCAGGTATAACACTGTACCTCCCTAACTACCATGTTAATACGCAGGTATGACACTGTACCTGTCTAACTACCATGTTAATAACCAGGTATAACACTGTACCTGCCTAACTACCATGTTAATACGCAGGTATAACACTGTACCTGCCTAACTACCATGTTAATACCCAGGTATAACACTGTACCTGTCTAACTACCATGTTAATAACCAGGTATAACACTGTACCTGCCTAACTGCCATGTTAATACCCAGGTATAACACTGTACCTGTCTAACTACCATGTTAATAACCAGGTATAACACTGTACCTCCCTAACTACCATGTTAATACGCAGGTATGACACTGTACCTGTCTAACTACCATGTTAATAACCAGGTATAACACTGTACCTGCCTAACTACCATGTTAATACCCAGGTATAACACTGTACCTGTCTAACTACCATGTTAATAACCAGGTATA